>NC_081564.1:86569964-86772300 GCF_022355385.1 Mustela nigripes | reverse complement strand
CCCGCCCCCTCGCTCCGGGCCCCGCCCCCTCGCTCCGGGCCCCGCCCCCTCGCTCCGGGCCCCGCCCCCTCGCTCCGGGCCCCGCCCCCTCGCTCCGGGCCCCGCCCCGCGGCGGTCGAGAGTCCTGCTGTTTCTGCGCACGCGCCATGTGCGTGGACGCCGGTAAGCTCCGCGTGTCCTTGTCCTTCACTCCGGCATTCGCACTTGTGGTCAGGCCTTCATCCGGTTCCCCGGTGTTCGGGGGCATCACGGACTCTTCTGGTCTAATGGATCCCGAAGGACCCGTGATCTGTGAGGGGCGTTTGTTCTGGCCCCTGTAGGCTCCTATCCTTCCTTTTACATGTGTTAACCCCCTTCCAGCTTTTTATTTACTTATTTATTTATTTTTAAGATTTTATTTATTTCACAGACAGACATAGGCAGAAATGCAGGCAGAGAGAGAGGGAAGCAGGCTCCCCGCTGAGCAGAGAGCCCGGGGCAGGGCTCGATCCCTAGAAGAGTTGTGCGATTTTAGGTGTTCAATACTACCGAATTTTGTTTCTGCCTTCGTGAGCTGATTCTGCATCTCCTCCAAGCAGCCCATCATTCTGTGTGTATGTTCGTATTGATGCAATCTAATCAATTTTTTTTCCATCGGAGTATGACTGAGCCCCTCAATTGTTGACCATTGTCTTGCATTTTGTTTGCTTCATCCCTTTTTAGATCCCTATTTTATTTATTTATTTATTATTTTATTACATTACATTTTTTTACTTTTTTATTATTTTTCAAAGATTTTGTTTATTATTTATTTGGCAGACAGAGATCACAAGTAGGCAGAGAGGCAGGCAGGGAGAGAGGGGGAAGCAGGCTCCCCGCCGAGCAGAGAGCCTGATGCAGGGCTCGATCCCAGGACCCTGGGATCAACCTGAGCCGAAAGCAGAGGCTTTAACCCACTGAGCCACCCAGGTGCCCCTACATTTAATTTTTTAAACAAACATATAGCATATTTTTATCCCCTGGGGTACAGGTCTGTGATTGGCCAGGTTTACATAATTCACAGTCCTCATAGATCCCTCATAGCACCCTGGGATCACAACCCCAGAGGCTTTAGCGCACTGAGCCACCCAGGCGCCCCCTCCTTCCAGCTTTGTTCGTGAGGGCGACCTGGTCTGGCACGTTGTTTGGTTGGAGCCACACTTAGTGTCCGACCTAACGTATTTGTCAGGTTCTTGCTTCTTGTCTGTCCCTGTCGCTCCTCCCTTGCCCTCCCTATTTTCCTTCTTCTCTCCTACCTTTAAACTGTCCCGGTGCACTGGGTGCCAGGAACTGTCTGTGTGCTGGGAAGGGAGGGGTCTGCGGCGGTGAACAAACCACACGTGTTCCTGACACTCCTATGGGGGACGCAACCACGTAATCACACAGAAGAGAGATAATACAAGAAAGAATAAAGGAAGGATTTCGTTGAAGTAATTCGTATTAGAAAGGACACCTAGAGGAAAACCTGAGCTGAGGAGCTTGAGCGGCAGCTCACACAGGAGCGAGAGAGGCCAGGAGAGAGGAGAGGCTGCCTGGTGGGAAGATCAGGTGTCTAAAGGCTCTAAAAGGGACCTTGGAAGAACCTAAAGACCCACAGGGGAGAAGTAGGTATTTCTGTGAGGTGACCCTGGGAAGGTGGTGTTGGGAGACACACAGGATGACGCAAGGCAAGTGAAGGATTTGGGATTTTATACTTCTTGGAAAGTCAACTCTCTTTGTTTTTCCACCTAGCAGAGGAGAGACAGGCTAGAATGAGACAAGTCAGGAAGTCCAGACAAGTCAGGAAAGGCACTCAGAGAGCCGTTGCAGGGGACGCCTGGGTGGCTCAGTGGGTTAAGCTTCTGCCTTCAGTTCAGGTCATGATCCCAGGGTCCGGGGAGTCCCGCATCTGGCTCCTTGCTCAGCAGGGAGCCTGTTTCTCCCTCTGTTTGCCGATCCCCCTGCTTGTGCCCCCCCCCCCCATAAATAAATAAATAAAATATTTTAAAAAAGAAGAAGAAGAAAGCTGTTTTGAAGCTGTAGCTTCCAGAGACTTGCAGATGGAGTAGGGGGGATACTGGGGAAATGGACGAGACGGATGGGTGATGATATATTTTGGCATTCACACTGCTAATAACCTGGATTGGGTCAGAAAAAGGGAGTTACACAAGTCAAGGGTAACTATAAGGCTTTTGGCATTACCATTAGGGTTGATGGAATGAAAATTTACAGATACAGAATCTTGGGAAAGAATCTGGTTTTGAGAAAAATTATCAAGAGTATACACATTATTTGAGACCCCTATGAGCCATTCACAAAGGAGATGTCAGCTTGGTCATTGCATAAGCAGGTCTGGAGCCCCAGGGAGACACACATTTGGGACTCATCAGCATCTGGGTGCAACATGAAGCTGTTGCGGTGCATGGAATCTTATGGACAAGAGTAGATATTAAAAGCTTCCAGTACCAAACTCTAAGGAACTTGACTCTTAAAGATTGTGCATGAAATAGTGTGTTGAGAAGGAGTGGACAGTAGAGAAGGAATGGACAACAAGAGAGCAGAGTTTCATGGAAGAAAGAAGTATTTCAAAATGAAGCAGCAGTCAACAATGTTGAATGCTACTGGTAAGAAAAGGATGGAAACATGTCCATTGGGTAGAGCGAAATGGACATGGCCGATACCTTTCTGAGAGCAGTCTGCTTTCATATTTATTGTCTACCATGAGGTGACGACCCAGGGCTTCTCAGCTACATTATATCAGATGGAGCTGCTTTGGTCAACTACTCCCAGAGTCTGTACCTTTATCCCTTTACCAGTCTCTTGCTTCCAAACATTTTCCTACCCTGGGGCAGTGTTCTCAAGGCTGTCTGCCCGGAAGACACAGACAGGAGCAGCTTGAAGCGCCGTCCTTCCCTCCCCTTACCCGCAAGCTCCTGGATATCTGCACGATGTGATGTCCGTTTATGCGTTCCTCAGGTGCTCCCTTGTTCTCACCTGCTCCATTCTTCTCCGGGACACCCCTTAGCATCACTGCCCTGTTCTCTATACAGGTGGGTTCCCATCCTTTGTTTACTTCTCTGCCTGGAACTGTGCTGACCCATTCCTTCCCCAAATACTTCCCCAGATATATACATATATATGTTTTCTAAATCTCCCATAGAAAAATCTCTCTTCTCTGAGTTCTGGAACACTTGGTCTCTACCGTAGCAGTGGTTTTATTCACTCTGTGTTTGTGTTTGCCACGAAATTCTGTGTTTCTTGAGGGCAAATGGCCACGTCTTATTCATCTCTGATGCCACTCATCAGCCTGTCACTGCATGACATAGGAAGTCACTCAATAACTATATGATGAATGAATAATTGATGCCTTAGAGCATTATTATAACTTGGAAACTATTATTCTTTTTAAAAATATTGACTTTATTAATGTCCTAAAGATTACACTCCTCTACAATATACCCCCATTTCCATTGGTGAACATAATTGAGTATAGACCTTATGCTCTATGCTTGCAAAATCCCTCAGAGAAAAATGCATGCACACCCTTGCTTCCACATTAAGCCAATGCATTTATAATACCAGAAGTCTTTTGCTGACCCCATCACGAGAGCTCATCTATTGGGATAGACAGACACTGAACTGTTGCAAACTCAGTTTTTGCCAAGTAGAGAGGATTCTGCATATCCCATCCACAGAGATGCATGCAAAACCAACAATTACAGTGACTGTTTAAATGGGGTGCAGAATCCTTGAAGTTCTGTATTTACATAATTCTTCATGCACGAGTGCTTATCGGGTGTTTATTTTTCAGAACTCATGTCATATCTGTCTTGCACACCGTATTTCTGACGACACCCTTTTCATCTTAAATCTAAAGATTTAGGCATATGCATGGTTGTCCCTGCTTGCTTGCTCAGATCAACAGAATTCTGTAGGCTCCATCTGGAGCCATAGGTTACATCCTGTGGATTATTTAAAAGGAAGAGTTTTGTGGAGAGAAGGCAACCTGGTCATAAATTTGTTCTTTCCTGATGCCCCCTGCCCCCCACCCCTGCCCCTGGCTGAGTGCTAAGTATCGGATTTAGCAGAGTGCAGCCGAAATGAGTCATCGATACGGATGCTGCATTCCTACCGGAATCACAGCGAGGTTACTGGGTTTATATGTTTGTCGTGAAGTCATCTATTTTGCAACTCCTTGAGGTGGAAACAGATTGATAGGTTATGTCCCAAAAAGGAAATGTTTTCTCTGGTTTAAAATGAGATTTTTAAAAAAAAAAAAAAAAAACAACGATCGATTCTCAAAATGGAAGTTGTAGAAGGCAAAATGAAAAGAAGGTCAAAAAATTTTTTTTTCCTCAATGTTACTTAATTACCAGAAGTTATATTGATTTTTTCATGGATCTATCTAAAGAAAATACCAAACACATATTTGCGCATATGCGTATCACGGATGCATATAGGTACAAAATATACTCAAATTGTGTTTCTTTTTCCTAAATCAAAACAGGGATTTTTAAAAATACTGCGTGAGTTACATTGGGTTTGTTGTTAGTATTAAAGCATCATACTTTCTTTTTCCTAATTAAGAACAATTTAAAAATATATTTTACTTATTTATTTGAGAGAGAAGGGCAGGGGGAGAGGGAGCGGCAGAAGCAGACTCCCCCCTGAACAGGGAGTGTAGGGCTTGATCCCAGGACTCCGAGATCATGACCTGAGCCACCCAGGCACCCCTAATTTTCTAAAAGAACTTGGAAGGCGCAGCCACCAGCGCCTGGGAAGCTATTCAGAACCTGGTAAGACATGACCTCCCCCACTTACAGAAAAGTGCCCCTGAGACTTGTGGGCCCAGATCACCTCATTTTGTGTCCCCGGGAGACGACTGGGGGTGGGGCGTGTGGGGACTCCTATTTGTGTATTAGTAGCATTTCTGCCACAAAACTGTTTCTAGCAAATTCCTTCTCCTTTTCGAGTCTCATTTTCTTCAGCTCTAAAATAAGGACCTTTGCTACCTAATACCGTCTAAATCCTCTTCCTTTAGTAAAGAGACACTAATCAAGAGGTGTAAAGTTTCGGTCAGGCAAGATGAGAAAGTTCTGGAGACGTGCTGGCCCCCGCTGTGCCCACAGTCCCCAATAACTCACTGAGCACTTAAACATTTAGTAAGAAGGCAGAGCTCACATTATGTTCCTTCCACAATAAAATAACATTAAAAAAAAAGAAAAGTGGAGGGTTATATGCGGCAAGCACTGCATGAGTGAATTTCCCTTCGACTTCTCCAGGCGCTACCTTCCGTGGTCAGTCGGAGCCACCTGCAACCTGGCTCTCCTTCTGGCCGAGCCCACCGGCTTCACGCTGTGCTGCAGGGGTTCAAGCCTCAGCGAACCCCAGCCATCTGTGCACAGGGACCCGGACCTACACAGTGATCAGTTGTTTCCAGGAAGGTCTCTTGAGATGATCTGGGCTGATTTGTGTATTGCCCTGAAGAGCGTGCTGAGGCTCAGAGATAAGCCCAAGAGAGTCCACGAACAAGGTCGTTGTAAGGAAAAAAACACATTTTTTATATGTATTTATGAAGTAACCCCGTGCCTTTCGTGAACCCATTCAGAGCCCATCCTGCAAGTGTGTCGGGGGCGGGGCATCAAGGAACGTGGGGTCCGAGCCTGTCCTTGCAACCGCTTCAGAAACGCTGGCTGGACGCCCGCCTCCCTCCTGCCGTAGATAAGCGCGGTGATGACCTCTGAGCGCCGCCTTCACGTCTCCCATAGGTTTGAACACCAGAGGAGGAGACAGCAGAAGCACCCAAAACAGTTCGATGGGTCGGATTGCTCAGGAAGAGTTGGAGGAATTTTCATGGGCTTCTGGCTATGTCTTTCGGAGGAAAAGACAGACTCTAAAAGCACGCTTGCAGTGGCTGAAGTCATTGAGGTCCCGGGACGATCTCCAGGGTCTCTCTGCGGTGATCCACGTCCTGGGCAGGAACAGTGGTGGGAGCTGTCGCTGTGCTGACCAGGCGCCCGCCCCATGCTGTAGTAAGGAGAGAAGAAGGGGGTGCTGGAGATCAAAGCGCAGGGAAACTGTTAAGGTAAGAGGGGACAGAGCCGTGGACACGTGTCAGCCTTCGGATGTGCTACAGACGGAGCGTCGCACAGAGTCTGGGGATCTGTGGGTGAACAAAGATGTGAAACGACAGCATGTCAGGCTGAGGTCTGGGTAGCCCACCAGCTAGAGATTTTCACCTTAGACGCTGGCTAAGACGCAGGTTAATGTTTTGCACCTGCTACAAAGGGGACCCCACAGAGGCCTTTGGGGTGGTTTATAGCACGCTTTCGAGCTCATCTGTTTAGGTGTGGATCGCTGGGACACCGAAGTGCGGGGAGCAAGAACACCAGAGGGGAGATTTACGGGGAGAATTGCTCCAGAACCCTAGCTGGCTGCAGCCTGTCACCACATCTGGCTTAGCACAGTGGGCCGCGGCAGGAGCAGCCGACGCGCGTCTCATTTCAGCTTCCCTGACAGAGGGAGCGCCGGGCCACTGAGGCCGCAAGGCCTGAAACTCACAGAACCGTCTCTTTTCAGAAATGCGTTTAGAGAAAACAAACACACAGTAATTGGAATGGAAAAGAGAAACCTTAACTACTGTCAGGCCCAGAACAACGGTTTCCTGAGATCTGACTGCGTTTTACATGTATTTTTAGTTAATTAATGGAGGTCATTGCTAATCGCCTGGCAATCGGTGCACAGGCAGTCTTGCAAGTAAGCACCTCTGGGCTGCAGAGGTCCGTCAGAGACGAAGGCTCAATGCCTCGGACATAAGGAGGGCACCGTGGCTACGGGCTGGGTGGCCCATTAGGTCCCGCTCAGTGTGTGTGTGTGTGTGTGTGTGTGTGTGTGTGTGTGTGAGTGATTGTCTTCATTCTCTAGTTATTGGTCCACAGAGAACTTACTAACCCTAATGCTTCTTTAATTAAAGATTTCTTTCCTCCTAATTCCTGCGGGGCCCCTTTTGGCACCAAGATCCTGACTTTTATCTCCACTGGCTTGTATGTAGTGAGCTGATTGTAATGTGCATTATTTATGATATAAGGATGTTTCACTTTTTTTTTTTTTTATCCAGAATGATACAAACTAATTTAAGCATCATTACAGACTATTGGCCTCTGAAACAGCAGTTCTCTTTTTGAACTAACGTTAATGCAATTTATGAATTGGATGCTGCTACGAGTCATTAAAAGGTTTTTCCTCACCATAAATAAAACATGCTAAGCAAGAGACAACTAGTTTACCAGACAGATTCTATTACTAAAAACAAGACACACACATCTGGAACGCACGCCTCACTTAGCTATATACTGAATGAACAGAACTGTCTAAAAATGCACAAGTTCAAACCTAATTTTTTTTTAAATGAAGAGAAAGCAATGTGACAAGTGGGAGGTTTAAACTCAAATACTCCTGATAGTGGCCTCCTATTTAAACTCAAGACAAATGACTTGAACACAGGGATTTTTTTTTTTCTTTTTTAATAAATAGTGACGAAGCATTTTGTCAACAGAGTCGATAAGGACAACGCGTTCCTCTCTCTGCACACGTGCCCGGGGCCGGCTCACTGCTCGCTACAATTATTGTGGGAGAATCAGCTCCAGCCTTTATCCAGAGTCCATCACAGGGACCCTGGGGACCAAACGCACTTCCTACCACAGAGCAGGTGCATCCAGAAGCTTGCACACAGGATGGTGGGGATTTAGAACCACACGTGAGTTAGATATAAAATTTAGGCTAGAATACTGGCAGATGCAAAATTTGCTCAGTCAAAAATTTACCATTTCTGCCACGGCACACTATTCTGAAAGCTTTATGTCTCTGGGCACGGAGAAAGAGAACTTTTTCTTCTAAGCAAATAGTTATCCCTGTTGCAGTAGTATTTCTGGTAAGACTATGTTTTCATCGGTCACTGCTCTATGCGAGTTCTCAGGGCAAAGCTTCTTCATGCAATAGTGAAAGTAACAGAGTACTAGACAAAGAATAATGTTTAAAGCAACAAGTATCAGAGAACCTCCAGAAACGTGAAGAATTTCTGAGGCTCACTACCTATTACATATTTGTAACTTAGAAAAGATGGTTACACATGAAAAGGACAAGAATATCTATCATGTAGTGTTCCATCATTAGCAAGACGTATGTTGGGTATTAATATTCAAGTTTTTTGACTTCAAGCCAAAAGAGTTCTATGATAGATCTAGAATCGGCCTCTAGGATCCAAATTATTTAACAAATATTACAAATAATTTATTCCACGTGTCTCCTTTTGTGTAAGTAAAATTTTATATTTATGTACTCTTTCTGTGGGGCTTTATATATACGTACATTTGAGAATATTTTTATACACAAAACCTCATTTTATCTTCACAACAAATTTGTGGCTTGGGTGGCACTGCTATTCTTACCATAAAAATAAGGAAACCAAGGCCTAGTGAACGGATAAACTCATGCAATGTTTTAGAGGCTTAGATTCAGAAAAATAACTATACATTACAGCTGAGAGGAATAACTATACATTACAGCTGAGAGGCACAGATATTAACCTTTATGAGAAGTACAGACATTAACCTATCATAACTGCCATGTTTTTGTCATTCTGTATTGTTTTAATTGGATGTGCAACTGACCCTAAATTTAGCTTTTCTAATTAGACTGATAGCCATAAATATATTTCCCAAATCTGTTAGTTATTTTCCAATATCAACTCGAGACCCTATGATTTGCCCAAAGCTGTTTCCATTTTGGTAGAGGCAAAGGGACTAGAACTCTTATATATCCCAGTAATGGCTTTCAATGAGCTTTTAAAAGATAAGTATTGTCTTTAAAAGCCATACCTGGTATTTAAGTACCTTCTAATACACATGAGAAGGATGCAATCATTTTCAAAACCTCTTTCAATAGAGAGTACCAGAGCTGAACATGACCTGGGATTATTTTGTCTGCTCACGTGCTTGATGGCTCTCTATCGTTTTGGAAATGATCCCTTATTTACCTGTGGGATTTCTTTAACCAGTATTTGTAAATGGACTAGGGAACAATTACAGGCTTGGGAAGATCGAGATACTTTGTTTGTTTAAGAAGCTACTTCTGGGGGCACCTGGGTAGCTCAGTAGGTTAAAGCCTCTGCCTTCAGCTCAGGTCATGATCCCAGCGTCCTGGGATCGAGCCCCGCATCAGGCTCTCTGCTCAGCAGGGAGCCTGCTTCCTCCTCTCTCTCTGCCTACTTGTGATCTCTGCCTGTCAAATAAATAAATAAAATCTTAAAAAAAAACCCAATAACAAAAACAACAAACAAACAAAAAAAGCTACTTCTGTTACTGAAGAACTTTGAGTGGTTTCTCCCATTTCACTCTGGTTAGACCCCGGTTACTACACTCTTCTTCAGGTCCTCTATTCAACTTTTCCAACCATCTGTAGAACACGTGGCAAGAGGAACACATCTAGTGTTCCAAAAAACAAACACACTGTACCAGGACCAATCAGGAGGTTTTTCAAGGAAACATTTTCTCAGTGTGGGATCGTCTGATGGTTTGCAGCAGGATTCTCTAAGAGTAGGTCAAGAGTCTTTATTTTCAACAGTCACCTTGTTGACACAAAAATGCAGTAGACCTCGGTATAGGATAGCTTCACTAAACTCTATCAGATGTCCTTGTCCTTACCCATGATAGCACCCTTTTGATGTTTACAGATGATTGCCTGTAGGACTACAAAAATGTGTTTACAAAACCAACAAAGCCCTTGCAGACATTTAACATGAAGATTCACACAATTTCGCTAACATTGCCGAAAAAATTGTGGAGGTTTGTCTTCAGGCTCTACGTGCTGTGTGTGTGACTCATACCATCATGAAGTAAGGGTATCTCATGGCATAATCTACACACAGGGCCCTGTCATTGCTTATCGTCTTGGATGTCAACCCGTGTTTCCAGCAGTGGTAATAATTTTTTGGTGGATTTATATCCAGTTTCATAGATTGCCACTTAGTTAATTGTGCCGCAGAGCTGAAGGTTCCCATTAAACAAAATGTATCAGGCTGTGCCTTTTTCCTGCTACGTCATCTTCCGTAACCAGTCACACAATGCCCAACTTTTTGGACTCGTGCAAAAACTGTGTGCATTTTTCTGAAACATCAGCTTTGCCCTTCTCTGTTGTGGCTTCTTTTCAAGAATCTTCTATAACTAAAAATTGTTTTATAAAGATCAATTTAGTTAAAATTAAATCACACAACATCTTCTGCCTTCTTAAGTGATGGCACTTAAAACCATAAACTCTAAGAAAATAGGCAAATGTAGCCAGGGAGCCAGTGATCAGCCCCCTGCCTTGGGTGCTCAGATTCGTCCCTTGGGACACCCTCCTCCCTGAAAGCATGAGCCCAGCCGGGGCTTCGACCAGGTGAATGTGCCGGTGTCCACCTGTGCATCACACAGTTGCAAAGGACAGTGTGTGTTTATTTCAGGCGACAGGGGGTCAGCGGAAGTTCTGCATTTCCTTCCTGTCCCCCCATGGGTCACTCTGGTTCTCCCTTGACTGTATAAGAGCCTCCACACGGTGGAGACCACCATGCTTTGGAGATAAAACAAGTGGATCAGTCAAGTCAATTTCACTGTTTGGAAACCAAGAAAAGAGGGGTGTTGGAAGGCAGAGAAGAAACCAAGTGTTTTATGGGAATAGCTGAGAAAGCTAGAGAGGTGATCATTGAAGCCACATCTAAGGAGGGCAAAGAAATGTTGGAAGGTTTCTTTCTTCCAGTTTCCAGCCATAAGAAAGTCACATCATTTCTTTGGCTAGCCTGGAGCAATACAATGCATGCATTTAAATTCAGAATCCACAACATGCTTTCCAAGCACCAAGCACCAGGCTTCTTCAGTGAGGGTGATGTCGCATTGCTGTTTTAAATTAGTGAGTCTCAAATGTCGCAAGTACTTTACATTAAGTAGGGAACTACTATTTAAAAAAAAAAACAAGATAGGTATTTTATTAGAGCTGCAGAAAGCCACGCAACTGTATATAAACTGATTCCTGTTTTGATTGCTCTCCTCTAGTTTCCTAACCAACAAACAGAACCTAAAGTATAATATCTCCCTAAGAATAGTGTAGTAAGTTCTATTTAGTGGTCTCTCTGATGTCAAAGACAACAAAAAATAGTAAGAAGGCACGTCTTAATGGTTAAGAGGGAATAAATAACCATCTGAACCGCCTTTATAGTACTTAGTGTGCATATGTTGATAACACAGCAGGGAAAGAGATATATTGCCTTTGTAAAGGATAATTTATAAAGAATGAACCAATCTTCTGGATAGATAAACTGTTTTAAAATTGTCAGATATAGATGCTTGCCTTTCTGCACGCAAATGGGATGTTTAAACAGGTAACACATTTATCAACTTGTGATACGTCTAAATTCCCATTATAAAACACATTTCCCATCTCCCATTCATGGCAATTTTCATGCTAATTAGTGTTTTTGCATTTCCACAATAGGCATAAATTAGCATGACTATATGGCTATAAGTCTAGGCTGGATATGAAAATGCTTTAAAAGCTAAGAATAACTTGCAGAGTTTAGTAGAGGTAAGAAAGATTTTAATATTTGTAAATATATCATTTCTGTAATAAAATTTTATTATGTAAATAATGTGTGTTCAATAAACCTTGGACTACAGTTATTTGCACGTTATTGATGGTGTTTATTAATAATGCTGAGAAACTGATTACAAAATAAAACTGGAAAATCTCCAAGATTTTGGCCTTTCTGTAAAATAATACACTCTGCATTCCTCGATCATTCTGGTCCCCTGCAAAACAGTATGATAGATCCAGACTTTCACGTTGGCTTAATTCTATTAAAAAAAAAAAAAAAAAAAAGCATGTCTGTATTTTACAGTGAGTGAAAGACATGTCGCACACAGGTGACACCCTTTTCAGGGTCCAGGATGCGCTGTGAAGGAGACATCTTTGCATCATTCAGACCTGAGTGGTGCGTGCTTCCTGGAGGTTCTGTGTTTACCCTGATGAGCTCATTGGCAACACAGGGGTTACTGTACTTTTCCTAAGGAGATAGGGCAGGAATCACTGAGATTTGTAAGAACACGGATTAGAAGCACAGATCGATCTAGCAGCTGGTCTAGAACTTCTGCTTGCACTGTGGGAATTCTGTACACTCCCTCTTCCATCTTGAGTGTCTGAAGCAAAGATGTGATGGATTGGCCTGATAGCCACAGTGGCGTGGGCAGCTCTGGGAAGACCACCCAGCTGATGCTGCTGACTTACTGTCAACCTTAACAACCTCTATTATTAATGTGATGAGCACTGGGTGTTGTGTGTGATGAATCACTGAATTCTGCTCCTGAAACCAATATTGCTCTGAATGTTAACTAACTAAAATTCAAATTAAAAAAAAAGTAACTCAGAAAAAAAATTATTATAATATATGTATTATTCTTCTGGCACTGATAAAAACTTACAATCCATCATGAAATGAATTTTTATGTTTACTTTTATTTCTTCATTTATGTCATATATATATCTATACCCAACATGGAACTTGAACTCACTGTTTTATATATTTTTATGTTATGTTAGATATTCATTTTATGTATTTCATATATATTTTCACCTTCTTTTTTCCTCTTTGAAGGGTATACTTATAATGGGCCACATGGAGAATGCTTCCAATATTTATCAGCACTACTGACCCCGGGGAAGCAACTACTGTTTGTGGTGTGGGTGATACAGTATTAGTGCCTTCTGTATACTGCATCTGCTGATCTCACTGTAACTCCAAAGCAGGTCTATTTATCTTCACTTATGCAAATGAGGGAGCAGAGATATGAAGTGGCGACCCTAGTAGAAGCAAGCTCTCTGAGCTAGCAATTGGCAAGCCTGGAGTTTAAGCTAGGTTAACCTCAAAGCCTGAGACTTCTCTTTATACAAACTTATTCCTTTTAACATACCTGCTTAGAAATTCTTTGATTCGCTTTAAAGATAATTTACTGAATCCTGGCTGTTTTTTATAAGCTTGTTAACCAGTTGCTATAAACTTCTGACACCCGAGTTCCTAAGTTTTGAATCTGAACTAAGGGATCCTGAGTCTGCATTATAAGGAAGAACCACTGGCAAATTCCAGGTTATTGCTGTGGCTGCTGGTGGGGTGTGTATATGTGTGTGTGTGTGTGTGTGTGTGTGTGTGTGTGTAATTACTGATTTGGTCAAGTTTTATTTAAGGACGCAAACATTTTTCTGGGTGTTTGAAGCATTTTACAAGGGCATTTGCATTGATTTTATGAAACATATTGAGTAAGGGACAGGTGAGGCTGGTCAGGGGGGCTAGGTGACTAAGCTTACACACAGGTAACCAGGCTCACAGAAATTCCAGAAGTTGAGAAATGTTATAGGCAAGATATTAACCAGAGAGAGGGAGCTAACAAATCCACCTTGTCTTAAATATCATGACAAGGTATTTACCAAGTTCCTTGGTCAGTTTTCTACAAAGGACCCACCATAAAAGCCTTCAGTGGCAACCCACTGTGGACCCCTCACCCTCTGGAGCTCTCTTTTCCTATTCTCACCTTCACTTAGTAAACTTTTACTTCACTTCACCCTTTTGTCCGCAAGATTCATTCTTCATCTCCGTGAGATTCATTCTTCCACTCCGTGAGACAAGTACCGTGGAACTCTGCAACGACACCACGCAGTTACCCATAGCAATGAGACAAGCTACTCCAAAACCTGACTTAAAACCACCATCATTTTTTTGCCCACAATTTTGAGCAGACAACGTGAGTCTGGGTCCAGCTGGGTGTGTTTGGTGCTCCATGTGGGATTGGTCAGGCTCACAGACACATTTGCAGAGAGTAAAGGTATAGAAGAAGGAGTCCTGATCTAGAGGATGGCCCTGGGGTCTAAAAGTGACTTGCAGGTTGACCAGGGCTGTTGGGCCTCTCCCCTGAGAGATCTTTCTCTCCACTTGTGTCTTGTCCTCACTGAGACCAGCCCAGACTGGCTACAGTGGGGCAGGCAGCGTTATAGGAGGGTGAGACATAACCTGAAGCCAACGCTTGAAGTCACACAGTGTCACTGGTGCCACATTCTCTTTGTCAAAGCACGTCACAGAACCGGCCCACAGTCAACGGAATGGGGAATAGACCTGCCTTCTTCACAGGAGTTGATAAAAGAATGTGTTTCCATTTTTAACCCACCATGAACACAGGAATTTAGAAAGCAGTTATTATAAGGAAGCTTTCAATCCTAAACAACCCAAAAGGATCAATATACTCTTTGTTTGAAATAAAAATGAGCCCTGTATTTTCCCTTTCCAGATACAGTATGTACATCTTTACTCATTCTAGCATTTATTTATTTGCTCAGATAAATTCTTCTAATATAAACATTCAGTTCTATGACTTATCTGATATCGAGTGTTCAGCTGGAGACAGAAGGGATCAAATTCTGACACTGACTGTGGAGAGCAGTCCGCCTTTTTCCCTCTCCATGTACGAATAACGTGATGGATGTGTCTGCAGGAGTCATGGCACCTTTTCTGTTTAGCTTGTTACCTGAAAAATAAGAAGGGAAAAGAAATATTATTTATTCACACTAATGCAGAATGCATGAATCCTAGCAAGGTTTATTTCTGCTTAAATCAGATACAGGAATGATGTCTGATTCTAGATACAATTCTACTGTGAACCTCAGATGCTTCCAAGCAGATTATTACCATATAGTCAACACCTAATACAACACTTGAAGCCTGCACTTGAGGAACTTGAAAAAAAAAATGACATCGAGAAATCAATATTCCTTTTGCAACACAGACAGCCAAAAGGAAAATACTGAATTAGGTTATAAAATGTATCATCATCTTTCCCTACATGTTTATTTTAAAGAACAGTTGCCCTTACTTCATAAGCCTCTTTGAATTTTAATATTTTCTTAATGATTAGCTTCTAGATTAGAAATTTGCTATGCTGAAGCTGCTAATTAATGAATTAGTTAGAAACAGAGAGACCTACCAGAGAGACCCTGATCCTGGAGATGATTTCCTATTTGGATTAAAAAAGAATCCACTAACTGGATATCTAATTCTTCAGCTCTGCTAGTTAAGGAAGATGTTACCCATGTGGAAGAGTTTTATAAATATGTACGTTAAATAGATGACTTTCAGTATCACTTAGGTAGGTTCAGATGGGTACGTAGACAAAAGAACACCAGATTGAAAAAAGTTTGTAATTTTGAAAATATCATTATAACTGATGCTGACCTCATTTGCTGATACCATCACTGTCCATTAAGTAATGAAGTCATGGTTCATATAAGCAGAGGTCCCCCTTTACTGAAATTATTATGTTAGTAACAATGCTTCTATCAGCAACTTCTCGAGCATTTCCTGTCTCTGTGTCGTTCCACTGCTGTCCATTTTTTAGAGGATTGACCCTGGAGTTAACATTTTAACCTTTGTTTGCTATTGCCACACTTTTAGATCACTTACCTTATTACATTTATTGTATTAGTTTCAGAGTTTCAAGCGGGGTCATGACATTTTAAGCATGATCTGGGTTTTTAGAACTTTCTTCCAATATTTTTCTATTTTAATTAACATAAGGTGTAAGAGTAGAGAAATTTGAGTAGTTGATCCAACATGAGCAGTGCGCCAACACTGTCCATTCAAGAAGCCCCGTACCATTGTGCACAGAAAATCCTCTTCTGCATTATTCTTTTTCAGTGCTATACAAGGTGTGTTAGTACAATCATTTATTTAAGAAATTCTCATATATATTCCCAACAGTAATTTTATTACAACTTCCTCCCTTTATTGGATTGCTGAGTTAATTTTCATTGGAATTCTGAGAAAGATAAACCATTGCTGAAAATGAAAATGTCCCCGTTATCTGTGAATCTCATTGAAATTTTATGTTTGGTTCAACATGTTAGTAAAGAACCTTACATTCTGCCTCAAATTATTGCTTCTGATAGATGGCTGTTGATTTTACCAACCTAAATAATCTATACACTTCATTTGATCAAGGGCATAGAATAAAGAGACATAGCACTCCCTAAGAAAACAGAAAGTCAATTTTCACCTAAAGTATAGACTTTTGCTTATTTGTCTTTGTTTCTTGACTGTAACTTTATGGAAAAGAGAAGTAAAGTGCATTTATATACATGTATCCATGTATAAAATGTGTAAAGACAAATGCACAAATTACCTTATTTGTAAACGCTACTTAGTATAGGGATTTTTTTCCCTTTATCCTCCCCTCCTTATTCAGCTTTTCATATTCGGTGGTATAATATATATTTTATTTACATATAATAGATTTGCGATTCAAGAAAAAAAAAGCACCACTCATTCAAAGTGGCTGAAGAAAATGCTTCCAAATCATTTATACTTAATTATTTATAATAATCTTTCTGTGTCTTAAAGCAATATTAATTGTTGGAATTACTATACCAAATTAGAAAATTATCGTGGTTAAAAAAAAAAAAAGAGTACTTTTTCTCCTCCAGGATACTGATGATAATAGCTCATATTTAATCAGCTGACAAACATTTATCAAGAAACCACTGAATCCCGCAATGTTGAAATCCTAGACACCGGTACTTAGAATGTGACCTTATTTAGAAATAGAGATGTTGTAGATGTAATTAGCTAAGATGAGGTCATATTAGGATTAAGACAAGAGGTCATCTTGGATAAGGATGGGCCTCTCATCAGATATAACTTGTGTTCTCATAAGAAGAGGACCATGTGGACATGTGGGACACAGGGACACAAGAGAAACACACAGACAGAAGGCTATGTGACCACAGAGGCAGAGATTGGGGCGATCCCTCCACCAGTCAAGGAATGCCAGGAACCTCAGGAAACTGGAAGAGACAAGGAAGGGATATCCTCTAGATCCTTTGGAGGGAACATGGCCCCGCCACACCTAGATTTGGACTACTAAATCCAAAACTGTGAGAACAATAGATTTCTGTTGTTTCCAGTAGCCTGTTTTGTGGCAGTTTGTAACAACAGCTCCAGGAAATGAATGTCCTGATCAATAGGGAAGTGCATCAGCCATGTGTGCTAAGTTCACCAGTGGGTCTCAACTGCCTTAAATACCCTTAATAATAAGACTGGCCCTATGGTCCTTACCTGACCTTCAATGTTGGTCATCAAGGTCAGTCTTCTGGCTAGCTAAAACTGGCTGGGATTGCCTTCAGGGAGCCCATATTTAAGTGTGGAGAGGAGAGGAAGTGGAGAACGAATAGGGCCATCAAATTCTGCACTAACTAGGGCGACGTCTTAGTACTTCCTTCATCGTGGTGTCACTTTCCTATTTAGTACCTACTTGAGTGCCTGAAATATACTAAGAGCTCCAGAAACGTCTTTCTTTGAGTAAGAATGCTAAGGATGGTAGAGGGAGGGTTCCAGGACTGCCAAGGAAGAGTACATCCCTTGCTCCCCTCTTGACAAGACCAAGCACATCTCAGCAGTCCTGCTTCCAGAATCCAATTTAGGCTTGCTGGAAAGGCAGTTGAGTTTGGACTCCAGATTTACCGTCTCTTTCTTCATAATTCCATTCATAGTCTGGGGAGCACACAAAGTTTCCTTTTCAGGACCATGGCATGGGCGATCACATGCCCTTCCTTCCGTAGGTTTCTTTAAAACCCTTCCCCTCCCAGCAGGGCCCCTCAGCTCTAAATAGGAGTTCCTCCCCTTTGAGCAGGCTGCTTAGTGAATTCTTTGAGCTTTGGTTCCTCATCTATAAAATAAATGCATCAATATCAGCCACCCAGGGTTGCTGTGAAGAACAAATCTTCATGTCTCCTGAATAAACGCAGTAGTACCAGGTCACTTAAAAAATCATGCAAGGGGCACCTGGGTGGCTCAATGGGTTAAAGCCTCTGCCTTCTGCTCAGGTCATGATCCCAGAGTCCTGGGATCGAGC
The DNA here is from genome assembly GCF_022355385.1 of Mustela nigripes. NCBI lineage: Eukaryota > Metazoa > Chordata > Mammalia > Carnivora > Mustelidae > Mustela > Mustela nigripes. The sequence continues at coordinate 86,754,328 of NC_081564.1, read as the reverse complement.
CCTGCATCAGACTCTCTGCTCAGCAGGGAGCCTGCCTCCCCTCCTCTCTCTCTCTGTCTGCTTCTCTGCCTACTTGTGATCTCTGTCCATCAAATAAATAAAATCTTAAAAAAAAAAAAAATCATGCAGGCACAGCTGCTGTGTATTTTCCAGTCCCTCCTCATGCGTCACTTATTTTGAGTTTCCTGCTTCCTCCTCTTCTGTAGGATTAATATTCTGTCTATACAGCTTTCACTTTTCTTATCCTTGTCTGCCTTTCTTCCTCCGTCATCCTTTACACAAGGGGCTGCAGCAAACCCCGTACCCGACATGAAGCAGGTTTAAGGGTTTGGATTTTGAGTGGGTTTATGGTTAGGAATGGTGGGAAGATCTAAAGGCAAGAGAGAGATCCAGATAATCTGCCTGAGTGAAGAAGGTATGAATTTCTGCGGGGTCAATGCTGAAGAGGATGGGGTTCTGAGAACAGGGAAAAAATCAAAACCCAAATATGCCATCTTGATTTTGCCTTGGGCCAGCCCTCTTATTAAATACTTCTGTTGTCAGCCAAAATTTATATGACTCTTCCCTGGTTTTCTGTAGACTTTAGATATTCTGAATGCTTCAGCCTGCCATCTGGTTTTAGCATGGTAAAAGAAGAAATTGCAATCTAACATTCCTTCAACTAGACTCTGAGCATTCTAAGTCATTCTGCTTAGTCACTGCTTTCTTTTCATTCCTTCAGGCGATGAAACATGTTACATGTCATGCTACAAAAGCATTCTCTTGATCAAAAGGGCTTTTTGATGTTTCAGGGCCTCCTTTCTCTCTTGGGATGATTTCCTATGGTGGATGTATGATTTCCTAGGGGTTGGGGGTGCTGGAAGAAGGAATACAAAGGGGCTCCCATGTCTGAGACACACCTGTTGCTGGTTCTGCAGAAGACATATTTAGATACTTCCCAGTCTTTTCTAAAGGATGCAAATCTAGAATACCACAGAAGAGAACAAAATTGTCTAATGAGAAATACAGTTTATTTCCTCTACTTCTAAAAAAAATTTCATTCCTCCACTTCCAATAAAATTGAGACATGATCAGTTTCAAGGGTTTTAATGTTATGTATCTGGGTGGCTTAGGTAACGTAAATGTTATGAAGAACTCATAAATAGTAACATGATTCTGAGGAATATATTTTTCTGGATACTAATTGTCTTATTTTTTTTAACACTTATTATTTTTACTCTGTACTGAGTGGGACATGAAGAGTAGAAATTGACAACAACAAACAAAACCCCCATATGGTGCCTGGGTGGCTCAGTGGGTTATTCGGCTCAGTTCATGGTCTCAAGGCCATGGGATAGAGCCCGGGCATCAGGCTCTCCGCTCAGCAGGAACCTGCTTCCCCCTTATGCCTTTTGCTCTGTCTGCTTGTGATCTCTCTCTCTGTCAAATAAAAAAATAAAATCTTAAAGAAACAAAACAAAACAAAAAAGCACTTTCTGCTACCTTTTGCCCCATCTGAAACTCAGAGCTATAATTTCCATTGTTGTTCTTAGTTTATTGTCACCACTGAGGAATGATAATATTGAGTGATTATCTTACATCAAATAAGGAAATGACATTCTCTACCATAGCTTTGTTTACTACATAGCTTTGTTTACTAGCATTTCCTAGTTTGGTTGGTATCTTAAATCAGGTGTTTGTTATTTTACATTTGTTCCTCCAGATCCATTATTCAGTCTTCTTACCTGCTCCGGCCTTACCTGGCCTGAGATGGTGTCCTCTATTGTTTACATCACCCAGACCCCCTTACCTTCCGGATACTCGTTGAGTTTGGCCTAGGAGGTATAAACATTTGAGAAGGTTGAAAGAGAATTAGATAAGAATGTTAATTCTTACTGTTCCTTCCCTCTTTGTGGCCACAGTTCCTTGGGATCATGGCTTTAATTTTCTTTGGGATCTGCAGAAATAATGGTTTCCTAATATTGCTAGTCCCTAAATGCTTCACTATTCATCCTCCATTCCTTTAATCCTTTTACAACTCTGTAAGTAATCACTTGCTTAGTTAATTGTCCCACTGAGTTGGTCATAATTTTTCTTTTTTTATCAATAATGATGCAGAATTTAATGCTAAGAGAAGACCTAGAACCTGAGTTCCAACATGGGATGCTGGGATTATGATATTCACATACAGGGTGAGCTCACATAATAAAATCAGGATTATTTAAATTTCCTTCAGTGCTGTCATGGGATGGAAAGAAGGATAGGACACTTCAGAGATCAATACACTGTGGTATTTGGTCACCAAGAGGTGTATTAGTTTTCCATTGCTGCATAACAAATAACCCTCCAAAGTACACTGGTTAAAAACCACAGATGCTAACTCTTTCACAATTTCTGTGGGTCAGGGAATCGGGATGGTTTTAGCTGAGTAGCTTTATTAACTCAAGCCCTAGGAGTAGATAGCTGTCAAGGTATCTACTGGGGTTGCAGCCACTGAAGATTTAACTGGGACTAGGGAATCCACTTCTGAGATAACCCATCAGATGAGTTTGGTAAGAGACCTCCATTTCTTGCTGGTTGTTGGTAGGAGGACTTAACTCCTCCTATGAAGGAGTTGTCTAAATGATGACATGTAAGTGGTTCTTCCTTGAGTGAGTGATGCAAGACAAAGGGCAAGGAGGGAGCCACATGTCTCTTTGGGGAACTGTGTGGCGTGGAAGCTACAAACCATCACTCAGACTTAACTCTATCCATTAGAAGCAAGTCACTAAGTGTAGCCTACACACAACAGGAAGAAAATTAGATCCTACCTTTTTAAAAGCGTTTGAGAATAATGTGTGAACATATTTTAAACCATTGCAGGTAGCAATAGTGATCACAATGATTATGAAATAGTTGGATTTTCCTGGTTGTTCATGAAAATTTTCACATTTCAGTTGACAATGAACCAAGGAAGACAAACTGATAACCTTGAGCTCCTGTTGCAATGCCTGGGTGAAGAGTCATAAAGCTTCTTTGATGACTAGTAGCATGTCTTCTTTCCAGTAATCATTGGTCCAACATGGTTGAGGATTAAATCTGAGGACTTTTTAAGTGTCACGGTGTTGCAAGACCAAAAAAAGTACTCAACCCCATGAGATCCTTGTGCACTCCTTGGAAAGAGATAGCAGCTGAGATGTGAGATAAAGCCTTAGAGAAATAGAGAAATACCCCAGCCCTTAAGGCTTTCTTGTTTCTACCCAGGAAACAACCTTTCTCTTGCACAATATATATGGAGATATAAACTTAATAGTCATTAGCATCTGGGGTGATTAAATGTCAGATTGTTGGAAGTTGATATAGAGTGAGAGAGGTAATGGGTTGAATACAGAGCCTACCTGGTACAGAATCCATGGAGAAAAGTGATCAGGAAGATAGGAGACATCCACTAGAGTAGAACAACCCCAAAGCACAGGAAGAAGATATTAAGAAGGAAGAGATGAAGTGTTAATTCTCCAGGGAAGCCCATTGGTTTTGGCAGTAAACTATTAGTTCTACCTCCTAATACTCTCAAATCCCAGACATTTCTCTTCAGTCCCTCTGACATGATCATGTGCATGCCATCATTGTTCCTAGGCTCAGGCTTCTTAAGTGGTTCTTCTATGCCCAGGCTTGGTCTCTACTCGAATTTGTTCTCTGCAATCAACCAGCTATGGTGATGTGTGCTCTAAAATCAGTTGTGGGGATGGTTGCACAACTCAGTCAGTACATGAAAAACCATTGAGTTGTATACTTTAATTGGCTGAAGTGTAGTATGTCAATTTACTGCAAAAAAAAGCTGTTACAAACAATGCATAAAGTGGTATAAGTCAGGTCTCAATGAGATTATTTCAAAAGGAAAGGGAAGGTGCAAAGATTGCATTTTGAGTGAGAAAAGAACAGAGTGTGAGTCCCATGAGGTCGAGAAACTTGTGTTGATCCCACAGGACTGCAGACATTCTTCTGTGTTAAAACAGTGCCTGGAACAGGGAAGGTGCTCGGAGATACGTCTTGAATGAATGAATAAGCAATAAAGGGGGTGGGAGACAAGGGAGGACTTTTCATTTTAGGGTGAGGTTGAGTATGTTTTTAGACTGAGAAGCGAGAGCTGAAATCAAAGGAGAGAAAAGCTCACTTCTTTAGACTATCTTTCCTGGTAGAAACCGGAATTGATTTTCCTCTGTATTTGTACCTGCATATTTAGAAGTGAATAAAGGCACACTTTTTTCAATGAGGTTTTATTAAAAATGAGCACTGGTAATTTATCGTGATGAGGTGGTGCTATTTTCAGAGCTTCCCTACTGAGAAAGCTTATGCACTCCTGTGATTGTCCCTCTTCCTACAGACGCTTTGCTGTTGAATAAGATGCTTTCTTATTTATTGTAGCTTCGCGATTAACTCATCAATCTCTATTGTATCCATTTCTCCTAATGGGAGTGATGCAGGGACAAGAGATCCTCTGCAGAGTTGCACCCCACATGCCATACAGGTAGTTTCTGTGCCCCAGGATCATAATCGTTCTCTGAGAAGGAATGTATCATTGCAACTTCTGAACTGTTAGCCTTGATTTTCATTAGTGTTTATTCTCATTAAGTGTTTCCTGTAAAATTACATTTTTCATGAAATGTTACTTCTAAGAGAGATCTGGCATTTGGCAATTATTGTCAAGCATTTTATATCCAAGGTTATAAAAAAGCAGAGTGAGAAATAAGAAAGGGAGACAGAAAGGCCCACAAGGAAACTTAAACACAATCTCATTATTCCCTAGAAAATTGAGAAAGGCCATAACTTGTCCCTTTTATTTCTTTGTTTCTTAACTCCATATGTGAATGAAATCGTGTATTTATCTTCCTGTCTGACTTATTTCACTTAGCATTAAACCCTCCAGGTCCATCCCTGCTCTTTGCAAATGGCAAGATTTCATTCTTTTTGATGGCTGAGTAATATACCATTGTGTATATAGCCAACATCTTCTTCATCCGTTCATCACTGGATGGACACTTGGGCTGCTTCCATATCTTGGCTACTGTAATAACATTGTATGCTAAATATACTTCCCATACCCCCCCCCAAAAGAGCCATGGTTGACATCGTGATCTTATAAGGATCAAAAATATATTGTTGGGGGGCACCTAGGTGGCTCGGTGGGTTAAAGCCTCTGCCTTCGGCTCAGGTCGTGATCCCAGGGTCCTGGGATCGAGCCCCACATCGGGCTCTCTGCTCAGTGGGAAGCCTGCTTCCTCCTCTCTCTCTGCCTGCCTCTCTGCCTACTTGTGATCTATCTGTCAAATAAATAAATAAAAATCTTTAAATATATATACATATATATGTGTGTATATATATATATATATATATATATATAGTTGGAACAATATATAAAAAATATATTGTTCCATAGGTTTTTGTATAGGAACTCACTGTGAAAAATAATCCTACATAAAAGGAAGGGGAATAGGAGAACTAGAAGTTGAAGAAAATTAACCAAGAGGTTAAATGTCTTAAAAAAACCCATAATATTTTTTGTTTCATATCTCAACACCAAGAAAGTGGATTGTCTCAAATTATTATGCATAACTGAATGATTTAGAAAACAGATTAACTGACTTAGACGATTTCTGAAGCAGAAAAGAATATAGAGTAGGGGTCCTTTCAAAGCAAAAGAACAGATCACAAAGGGAGACAAGGAAACAGGGGGCTCTAGAAAGCGATAAAATAAGTAAATAAAAGAAGAAGAAAGGAAAAGGAAATAATGTTATGAGAAAAGTCTTCCAAAGGGACGCCTGGCTGCCCCGTGGGGCGCGCGGGGGGTGGGGTCCCTGGGATTCTTGATCTTCCAGCCTCATGGTGGGCATGGGTAATACTTAAAACTAAAATCTTAAAAAAAAGTATTAAAAATGAGAAAATAAGGATGTATGAAGAAATTAAAGAAAATCAATCATAACCATTTCTTTCCATGGAACCTGATTTGAGGGTAGTATCCTTACACTTTTATTTCAGCTCTTTCCAGCAAATGTGTCGCAGCCTTCTGTACCAGGTGTCCCGGGAGGCTCTGGGGCGAAAGCCACCGCGGGGTGCGGGTGTGCTGACTGGGACGAGCTCGACACCCACAGAAGCAGCCCAGGCCTCCGCTACAGTCTGTTTCCCTTGTGAGATCACAGGGGACCCTTGTGAAACCTTCCCCTCTTTGTCTCCGCGAGCTGAGTCAATGTTTCCTTACTTCGCTGTAAATGCCTTGACACCCGTGTTTACACACCTGCACACTCAGGGCTACCGTGACAGACACAGGCTCCCTCGGCCACCTCCCCTGTGTCCAGACCGCTGCCACGGAAAGTGGCAGGGAGGGGGCAGGGGAGGGAATGAAGGAGCGGAGGAGCCCGAGAGGACGAGGGGAAGGAAGGAAACAGGACAGGAGGCAGAAGAGAAGGGAGGGAGCCGCAGGCTATTCTAAGACACGTGCTTTTAATAGGACGAATGCAGAGAGAACCGTTAGGAAGCTGCCGAGTCCCTGAGGGCTGCCGTAGCAAAGCGTCACATGCTGGAGGCTTGAACAACACGCATTTATTTTCTCATTGTTCTGGAAGCTGGAAGTCAGGTCAGGGGGCCAGAGCAGTTGGGTTCTGGTGAGAGCTCTTCTTCTGGTTGTAGATGGTATCTTCACGCAGTGTGCCCACGTGGTAGAGGGCAGAGTAGGGGTGAGGGGGAGACAAGGTGAGGGAGTTAGAAGGATGGGGAAGGGGGGGAAGGGAAAACTCTCCAGACACTTATAACGGTATTAATCCTATTCTTAGAGGTCCCACCTGGCCCCATCTAATCCTAATTGCCTCCCAAAGACCCCCACCTCCTAATACCATCAACTTGGAGGTTAGATTTTGAGATACATTGAGGGGGGTACAAAAATGAAGTCCATAGCAGAAGGCTTGTTCGGAATTGTGTAAGGATGATAATAGCAATTTGAATGCACACAGTTATTACAGTGTGTCGGGAACAGTCTTTAAAGTCAGGGTTGCTAAGATGTAATTGATACGCAGTAGAGCCATGCTTTTATGTGAGTGATTCCGTGCATTCTGATCGAGAGTAGGGTGTGGCCAGCATTGACAATGGACAGGCCAGAACAGTTTTAAACTAACTCACTTAACACTCACAGCGAGCCATGAGGCAGGAGCCCTTAGTAGCCCCATTTTACTGTCAGGAAACCACTGCACAGAGAGGGTTAAGTTCTCAGATGACAGAGCAGGTGTAAGGGCCTGGGGAGTTTGATCTCACAGGCTGTGTTTTGATGCATACAGATCTCTTGCATAGCATTTTGTTAAAAACAAAACAAAACAAAACAACAACAACAACAACAACAACAAAACAAAAAAACCACAAAACTTTTAGTAACAAGGTAAATTAGTTTTCTGAACTTTTGGGATTTGGGTTTGTCTTTCTTGCATAAAACAATAAGCTGAGAATGACCGAAGAGGCAGTTTTATTGTGAAGACAGATGGTAGAAAATAGAAATAGGTATTCCTGAAGAACTACTGATCTAAGCACTGACATTCTACTCACTTATTCTGTCCACAATACGCACTTAATTGGAATAAGCACATTTTTCAATCGGAAATTTGGAAAGAAATGAAGAACATTTCTGAGGATCTGTTTCTATCATTAAATGAACCATATTTTGGTTTGACCTTCTTAGATGTAAGCGCATGCAAGCAGCCACATGATATTACCACCAACCACTTCCATCAGAAATTCTGGCAAGAATGTCAAAGACAATGAGGAAGAAAAGCAATTTTTTTCAAATTTTTCCAAATACTCAGTTGCTTAGACAGCAAGACAAAACACTGGACAAGTTCAGATCCCAAGTTGAAGGTTGGGTTCCAAAAGGTTAGGAGCAGTGAAGGTGGGTCGCCCTGGATGAGAAGCCAGGAGAGGACCTGTTGGTATCTCCTTGTGATGCGCCTCACAGCTGGGCTAGGGTCTGAGGTGGGGACTGGACTAGACCCTTCCTGAAGGCCCACTCCTAGGATACCATCATCCAGGTGGTTTATGGGTGCTAGGAGACCGGGGTCACTTAGCCCCGAGAAGTCCTGACTAGCATACAAGGGTGTTCCTTGTGCATCCTAGCTTTCCATGAAATAAGAGAGAAAATGAACTTTCTTTTGTAAGTGTAGCAGGTTTTGCCAGGTGTCCTCATGAGGGCCCCCTATTCAGCAGTACGCATCACAGGAGGGTGACACCGGTCTGTCTTCAAGTGTGTTCACATCACTGGTGTGTCCCGTAATTTGAAGGAGACTTGTGGATTGCAGGGATTATCTGTAATCCCAAGGATATTTACTCAATGTATCTATATTTACATTTTATAGAAGTGTAATTAATTTTACATATATATTTATATGTTTGTACATTTTAAATATATATGTGTGTCATGTTTATTCTCTTCTGGTATTTTCTTCTGTTGAGTTGAACATTTATGATATAAGAATTAATGAGTTAAAAACTGTGTCTTTATTAAGCAGGTATATGTACAAATAAAAATAACACTATATTTATGGAGGGCCTAAAATATGGCAGCCACGTATAAAGTTTTTGTGAGGTAGGCACCACTGCTACCCCAGTTTTACTACAAGTAATCTGAGTTCAAAGGGGTTGATTTCCGGAAAGTCCTTGCTGGAAAATTAAGGGGTCTGAATCTGAACAATCTGATGATAACTATTGTGACATTGAGGCTACACCACACACTCACACACGCACACACACACACACACACACACACGCACAGAGTAAGCACTGAACTGAAAAACCATTCTTGGTTATAGGGGTGACAGATTGAAAAGAACGATTCATTCTCATTCTTACTTTCTAAACTTTTGTTGGATGTACTGCATTAGGCTGCAGAAGGAATACAGAAATCGTCTCAAAGCTAGCTTTGATTTGTGTCCTCTAACAATGATTAGATCCTTTATTTCTAAATATTTAGCTCAACATGGCATTCTTCGTTTCCAGTCATTGGTGCTTGGGAGGCACTGAAAGTTAATCAGAAGGTGTGAAAAATGTAACTTCATTTTCTTCCTGTCATCCAAGGGCTTTGCTTGGGCTGCAGCTATTTTTAAGACACAAAGGGCACACATATATTATTTGTTCCTTTTAGCAGCCATGTGTCTTAATAACAAGTTCCAATAGCTTAGTTTTATAGAGTCTGAAATAATAGCTTCTGTGTGTTTTATCTTGTGATTCAAAAGATTAAGTGATCGATTAGTCTCAGGACCACTGCACTGGATGAAGTATTTTTTTCTTTCCTTTGACAAGTCACACTTTTCATTTATATTCATATCAGTGTTTTCGCTTACCTTACAAACTCGGTTATTTTCACCCTGCTCTGAGATCCACCCTCACAGTTCTAGGTAATGGCTGGCTGGCTGGCGAACCTAGGGGCAGGCAAGACCCCACGCTGTCCCTCCCCGTTGCCTCCCTCCCCCGCACCTGTCCTCCCCTCCTGGCCTTCCTCCCCCTGCTCCTCTTCTACTCCTGTCCACTCCCTTCTTTATTGCCATGGGGTCACCATCCTCTGCCATGGGGCCACAACCTCCACTTCCCCATCCTCACAGCAACATCAACCAGAATCCGTTTTCTATTCCAGGCCAGTGGTGAGAACTTTGCACACACTCTGCTGTTTAGTCTTCAAAATAATTCTGAGAGGCAAGTATCTCATCAGTGTTTCCCAGAGGAGGGATCCATGAATCGGGAGCCGCATGATATGGCACTTTCAGGCTCTCGTGTCTGGAAATTGGGAATACACAGGTGTGAGAGAGGGTCAGGAAAAATATAAATGTATTGCACAGCTTGAAATTCACGAGGTGATTTTTAATTATATATACACACATCGAACTTACAGTGCCAATTGTATTCTGCCTCAGAAAACATAGCTCTTCTTTAATATAAAGTATATGCATTTAAATATCATTGTTGGAAAGAAGATTACTTAATGAGCAAATAATTGCACTCCAGGAAACCATTGTATAGAATATAACTTCAGGCTTTTTGATTAACCTTTAAGTCCTTTTACATATGACTCACCACTCAATACAATTCAGTCATGGAAAACTAACTGCACAAGAATTTATGGGTTTCGTTCTACTTAAGTTAAAAAAATTTTTTTTCAGAATATTTTTCATTAATGTGTTTTAGTTCACACAAGTGTAATAATTTCTATACATTTGTCTTAGTTCAGTCAGTTTATTTTTGCTTTGTTTTATTCACATTGCTAAGTACTTCGTATTTTGCCATATTTTAGCCTGAGAATTTAGATTTGTATTTTTTATCCTCTTCTGTATTTTTTAACATATATTTATGGATTCAGAAAATTTAATCAAAACATAATTTCTTTATGACAGAAAGTGGGATTGAATTTTAAGTGTGGAGGGATTTGGATAATGAGGCATCCATGGTGTAAAACCTTAAAGAGATGTATTTTTGGAAAAAAATATACCTGAAAATATATGTTTTTGAAATGATTGCACTCAAGGATCATTAATTATAATATATCTAAACTGAAGGGACTCTTAGAGATCATTTTACTTCCACCCTCTTGTTTTATAGCTAAAGAATGGCCTTTCGAATTTAAACGAACTTCCCAATTACATTAATGCCTGCTCCTTTTCTCCTAGAAGCTGATCTTGCTACCTGATTTCACAGACAAACTGAAGAAAAAATAAAGCACCAATTCCTTCAATCTCCAGTCCTCAGTGGGACTTAATAAGCAAGCCAATAGGGGAGGCAAAAGGACGGGAAAGACCTGAGCTTGGTTTCTGGCCTCCTCCCTTGGGCGATTTTACTCACCATGTTGAGGACAGCTTTGGAACCCCTGTTGATGGAGCTCCTCAGCTAAGTGTGGGGGACAGTGGATTGGAGCTAGAGGTCTCCAGTAGGTAGGTGTTTATGAGACCTTGCAAGTCAGGAGATGGGCTTAATGATGACAGTTTGCATCCCCTCGGGTGTTTGAAGACACAAGGCCGGTGAGTCTACTGGGCTCATGTGGGGCATTATGCTGAGAGATGGCTAGGAGGGTGCTGGAGAGAGACGTACCATTGCCAGCCTTGGAGCACAATAACAGCAACTCCAAAGAGGGGTTGTCAAGACAAGTCAATGGGGTAAGTAGTCTTGATGAAGTCAAACAAAAGAAGTAATGGGAGCGATTTTGAGGACTCATAACTTATGCAAGGGGAGGTCTAATGGAGCTACAGATTCGAGAAGTGGAGTCCCTGACGGATGACAAAGGAGTCAGAAGTCCACAGTCAAGGTGGCGCTGGAGCGCGTTCCTGAGGCTGCGGAGGGAGGCCAGGTTTGGGCTCCTGGCTGGTGTGCTGTGACTCTGCTCTTTGAAGTTGCATGTCACCATGATCTGTCGCCTCCCCTCCATCCCTACTGCTCCTGTTTCATGCTGCTCCATCCCTTTTCTGGGTTATTCACTAGTTCTCCGATTTCTTTCCTTCTTCACAGACCCTTCTGTTTCAATTCACCTGCTACCCTGTGGCTGGAGAGATTCTGCCAAGGTACAGGCGGTCCCGTCTCACTGAGTGGTGGTTCCCCTCTTACCTGTTTCAGAGATCTGTTCATAGCTCATCCGCCGTCTACTGTTCTTTCATCTTCTGGAAACTCCCTGTTCGCTCGGCAGCCCCACGCGCTCACCATAGCCACGCTCCTCACCAAGCCCTGCTGGACCAAGGCCACGCCCCTCACCACGACCACGCCCCCTCACCTACAGCCCCGCCCCTTGCCACAGCCCAGCCCCTCACCACGAGGAACACACCTGTTGGAGCTGCTGCTAAGCGCCTGGCTCCTTCCTGCTTGCTGGTCCTTGTTCACGCGCATTCCCTCCACAGGTGTGTCCTGCTTCCCACATCAGTTTGCTCAACCTCCACAAACCCATGCACCCGCCTCTAGAGTCACCTCTTTCTGGAAACATATCCAGGTTTTCTGGAGTCGAGTTAGGTCTCTCTATTTATTACCCTGAAGATGTGACTACTAACATGGAAACTGCGTCTAACAAATACTCTACTTACCGTTTTTGCTCACGCGCTGGGGATCCTTCAGAGAAGGAACTGTGCATCCAGTTTTACTCTCCACTTCTCACAATGCTTAGCGTCTGCGTAGGTCCCCATTAAATGTTTGCTAACTCAGTGAGTCCCCTGATCATGGGAAACAGGGAGAGGCCACCTCAAATTCAGTATTCTTTCACAAACCACAGAGCCTCTCAGTAAACTGTTGAGCTATAGGGGTTTTTGCTAACTGTTCTGCTCTAATTGTCCTGGGCTCACAATGATGATCTCCGCCCCGGGAGAGGAAGGAGGAGCTACTACTTTTAAGTGTTGCCATTCTTTCTGCAATCTCTAGAATGCCAGGGCCAAAGGAGGCTCCTCTGAACCCATCACATGTTTTGGTTTTTTTTTTCTTTTTTATCAATCTGGTGAAATGAGTGAATGTGCTGCCCTCTTTGTTCCTTCCAATATTTTACCAAGTTTCTAATTCATTTCCCCCCAAATTTCTCTTCACTGTTATTTTCCACTCAAATTTGATGTATGATACATTCTATTAATATTCTCCCCATTTGAGCCTACAGAGCGGATATCGCTTCACTGATCATCTGGAAGGAGAGGTTGCTTGAAAATAGAGCTAAATTTTCTCAGGTGAAAGACATTGCTTGATAAGGGATTTCACCTTTGGCAGGGCTCGTGCCCATTTCATTATATTTTGTTGAAAAATTCAGTCTGGGTCTCTGAAAATTGTGCATGTATAATGTCTCTCTGCTTTGAAAACATTTCTTATAAGAAAATACAGAGCATTCTTCCAGCAGATCAGACTGGCCGGGGCATGCTGGACTTGGTATTTTCGTGATACCTGGAATCTGTAGCACAACTCTGAGAAATCTCTATTCATTCAGCCATGAATTCAAACAATTTGACCTAGTGTACACACTGGGAACATCAAGTGTTCCTCTGCTGTATAATAAATATATTTACTTGGCAGTCACATTTCATATACTGTGTGCCTGATAACTTACTGTTCAGTATACAAAATTTGAGATGACATATATTCTGACTTCAAGTAATTATAATTGGCATAAACAGTGTTACAACTAGTGTTTGATCATCTGTGTAAGTAGACTCCTGATGCCTCTTGTTTGCCAAGCTTTGTGATAAAACCTGGGTTTGCAAAGATGACTAAATATATTCTCCCTTGAGGGCTTCACTATCCAGTTTATCCTTTTGAATGGCTGCGTATCCTACCAAATCAAGACATAGAACCTCTGCTTATTATCCCCTCTTTGCATCCATGCCCAGATCCATTCTGCGTCCTTCACTCTCCAGCTCGTTGCCTCCAGATGCTGACTGCCTCATTATCTCCAACAGTCCCTCCAGAAGTTCAGATTCTCCCTATGTCTTCAGTCCTAGGGATGACATGGCTTCTCTATTGCTAATAATACCTCATGGACCCTGATGGATTCTCCTAATCCTAACTCTCTTTAGTTAATCCATTTGAATATGCAGTTTATTTTTTTGCTGGGGTCCACTCACAAACCAGAAGTCCAGGGCTGAAGAGAAAATCTAATTTAATTTCTCTATTCGTTTCTTGGGTATATCATAACAAATTACCCCTAATTTGGTGGCTTCAAACATGTATTTATTCTTTCACCGTTCTGGAAGCCAGAAGTTTAACATCTAACATCAAAGTTGTGGTGTGGCCACACTTCCTCCGGAGGATCTAAGGGAGAGGACCCCCTTGCTTCTTCCAGCTTCTGGTGGCTCCTTGGCTTGTGGCAGCAACATCCTTCCCATCTTTGTCACTGTCTCCCGGTGGCCCTTCTCGTGTGTCTAAGCAGGTAAGTCTCCTCCTTTCTCTATCAAGGACATTAGTCTTTGGATTTAGTACCTACCCTAAATCTAAGATATCATCTTGAGATCTTTCATTAATTACATTTGCAAAGATCTTATTTCCAAATAATGTAACACTTTGAGGTCCTGAGTGAATATGAATTTTGGGGAATACTACTCAACCCATTATAGCTCCACTCTTAAGAAAAAAATCCTCTAATCCCCACGTTCCCAGAAGGCAATCAGGATATATGTGATAAAAAGATAATGTAGTCATATAAAGTTGACAAACAATTTATCATCAACCTTGGTTTTAGGAGCTGAAATCGCAAGTAGAAGGGCAAAGATCTATATTTAAAGTGTTGACAGCGTGCATTTATATTTAGGATATAAATTTGTCTGACGATGATGGAGATCACAAATAATTACTTTGAAGAGAAAGAAAGATGGTTATTTCTCAAGGTGGTGTGGCAGCTCAGATCTACAAAGTTGTCAGGAGTCAGCAGTCCAGGCTCTTTCTAAGTTGTTCCCTCCTACAGCGTTGCTCTTAAACATTCAGGATGGCTCAACGCATGCCTCCATTTTGGTTTTCACGGAAAGGAAAGGCTACTGACAAGGCCACACTTCCAAGAATTCCTACACATCACTTTTCTAAAGATTAATTGATTGATTGGTTAATTTTAGGATGAGGAAATGAGATAGGACCAGGGAGAGGGTGGGTTGAGGGAGAGGGTGAATCCTCAAGCAGTCTCCCCCTAGGCACAGAGCCCATTGGCTGCTGGATCCCAAGACCCTGAGATCATGATCTGAACTGACATCAAGAGCTGTTTGCTCAACCGGCTGAGCTACCCAGATGCCCCTACACATCACTTTTTTCATTACTTTCAGTCAGAACTGCATTATGTTGGCCCCTACATAGACCTGCAAAGGGAACTAGAAAATAAAGAGTCTAGCTAAATATCAGGACTCACTCCTTCAGAGAGAGAAATAAAGAATGGAGTTTGTGGAAAAATTAGCATTCTAAATAACTGTCTGCAAGACCTTAGCTACCAAGTGCGTAAGCATATCTGTCATAAACCCATGCAGGGTCTGCATGACTTTCCGTAAAACTTTTGATTTATTCCTGTGAGACATTTTTAACTGATACTTTCTGTGCTTGCATAACCTCCTCCAAAAAGAATGAGTATTTATTGTATGACAATCATGTGCTAATCACTCATTTAGTCAACATTTATTGTGAACCTAATGTGTATCAGGTGTCGAAAAGCTGGGGATGACCAAGTTAAATGGAATCCTTGTGCTTCAGGGAGAACAGTCTTGAGTTGGGTGGAGGAATAATTATTTAAAAAGATAAGTAAGTGAACTGAGTAAAATCATATCATGATGAATATTATTATTATTATTATTTAAAGATTTTATTTATTTATTTGATAGGCAGAGATCACAAGTAGGCTGAAAGGCAGGCAGAGAGAGAGGAGGAAGCAGGCTCCCTGCCGAGCAGAGAGCCCGATGTGGGGCTCTATCCCAGGACCCTGGGATCATGACCTGAGCTAAAGGCAGAGGCTTAACCCACTGAGCCACCCAGGCACCCCGGAAGACTATATTTTCAGTGGTACTACCCACACTGGAAATGTAACAGAGCTTAATTTCTTTTCTCCACACATTCAGCCCTCCATACCAAGACTTTTCTCTATGTTCACTTTTTTTTTTTTTTCTTTTTTGAGTCAGTTTCCCCAACACGAAGATCGGGATTTCCATTTGTCACTCTGTGTTATTGGCTCACCATGGCTCACTGTTCAGTTCCATTTTTCTGTCTCTTAATCTCGTACTTGCTCTTTGAGAACCTTCTAGAAGTTACCCTGACTCTCTCTCATTTCTAGATAATTGAGACAAGGCCAGGTACATATTTTTATATATCTTTTGGGGCTCACCCATAGAATACAAAAATAGAGATGTGACTATCATCAGCTTTGAATATAACACTTTTGAGACATTTCACTTAGAAATCAATGTAATGAACTACACTGATAGAAAACTACCAAGGGACAAGGATTTTTAAATGTAGTCAGACTCTATTAGCAGTAAGTATAAGGATACAATGTAATGTGAAGGTAGAAAGATGATTCTATTTTTTTAAATTTAAAATGATAAAAAGAAATTCAAACGAAGACAGCTATTAAAGTAGTTGTCATGTCAAAAGTGAACATGCAGACACATTTCCAAAGAGTGTGGGGAAATAAGTCAGTTATTTATATGTACTTTATTCAGCAAAAGAGAAACGATTTTTCATCTTTAGAAACACTTTTGTGCACTTCAAAAACAATACCTAGATTAGGTACATTTTCATCACCCTCTGTCATACTTTTTCAGTTACTAATGGGAAGAGGTCTCAAAAGGAACTCAACCCTTCCTTTGTGATACTTAGATTAAACGCTCTATCTCAGGGTGAGGTTTCTTAGAACTCGACACGTTGGAATCACTTGCTAACATGCTTGTCAAATGTTCAGAGTTCTGAGCCCCTTTCTGGTGGTGGGGTCTGTGTTCAGCAAGGACCTCTGTTGATTCTTAGGCACGTTACATTTTGAGGGAACATTTGATGGGACATTACATTTGATGGAATGCTCTTCTACCAAAGACTATTGACATCAGCCAGGTTAGTCTCTGTACATAGTAACAGAATGACTAGAAGATTTAAGATAATCTTATACAATTTCCATACCTGTTCTTGGCCTCAGCTTCCTCATATGCAAATGAGCGCTGAGGGACCAAGGTGAGATTTATGGTGCCTCCAAGGTTCTAGATGCTCAGGTTGCAAACCTAGATGCTTAGATTGGAGCCACACATTTGCAGAAACTCCAAAGTATTAGTTGCCACCAGTTTTACTCCTATGCAGAGAAAGCTACAGTGAGTTGTTAAAAAGTTATTACTGGTGTATGTCTTAGTACTGTTCCAATAGAGCTTAAAAATTTAATGAGCGTAAATCACTCTAATGACTGCTCTGGTGTTTTTATGTGTATGTTCCACTAATTTATCAGTTTGTTTCCTTAAAGAAAAAGTGGTTTAATTACCCATAACAACACTACATCATTTCAGAAACTTTACAATATATTTCTTTCTTTTTATTTTGGTATGTGCTTACAAAACTTTGGCTTTTTTATTTTTTTTTTTCCTTGTATATTAGGAAAACTAATGGGCAAAGTACAGGAAGATGGAAGATGGATGGCAAGGTGTAATTTAATCTCAAGGTACTGATAATATCATAAACATCATCATGACGTATAGATTGGATTACAACTTTGTAATCAATCTCTCTCCCTATCTATTATCCACCACAAAACAAATGATGGCCAGGGGATCTAAATCAGAGGATGTATCTGGCAACAAGACTGACAAATGAATGTAAACTACTTCTGAAACTTCCCTAAATGAAAGTACCACTTACTGGTAAAAATAAATGAATTTAGGGCTTTTCATATAACAATTGGAGCTAAACCCATCAGTTTTCTTTATGAAGACAAAGTAACAACTTCAGAACTGGCCCTTTTGCTTTAATAAAATAATGTCTAAACTTGAAATTCTGTGATGCTTTAAAACTAACATGAAGTACTTAACTTAAAGAGAGCTTTACAGTCTGGCATTTTCTGTGGGTCACATAAACCTGAACCACATTAAAAATAAGTGAGTGTTTTATGGAGTGATTCAAAATAAGATGTTATCTTTGAATCATGGTTTATAAATTATTAAATGCCCTTATGGGTGTTAGCTCATTACAAAATTTTTTAAAATATTAATTTGCAAATATTAGTGTGGGCATCTTATATATCAGAATGTGAGACTAAAGCAAACGTACTCCTGTAAGGACAGGTAGGTAGGTATATGAGGTCCAGGTCTAAAGGTCAGGTTTCGAAGATGTCAAGTGCTTTTTCTAGGGCATCACTCCTTACTTTCTCGTCACTGTAGAATTATTCATAGAAGAATCCCTTCACATTGTATATTTATAATTATAAATGTGCACCTTTAAAGAACACAGTAATTTCTTAAGGTGAAGTTTATTTTTCTGCACACTGTAAAGCCTGTGAAATTGGAATGGTACACAATTTTTAACGTGGTCCTGAAAGACTTTGTGAGATGAAATAAAATCACAGTAATTATTGAAAATAATTACTTTGGACGTGAACAAACAAACAAAACAAACCCTGGAAGTCAGAAGGGAGCGTTAGAGCCATGTTGATGAGGCTGCAATGGCATTACGGACAAGTAAAGCACTGCAGGAAAGGCACAAATACTCTTAAAGACGGTGAGATCTTCTTGATGTGCGTTCTTTTCCCAAAGTAGAAGCTGCTATAAACTGGATCATCATTTTTTTTTTAACTTACTAAACAGTGTTTATCAAACTTTATATTATCATCCCCAGATAAATTCAGTTAGGTGAATGTATTTAAATAGAGAAAAAGGTAATTTGACAGTCCTTATTAAACATATAAACATAAAAATATCATAATAAATGATCATATTATCTAGTTAATGTGTGTTCTCGTGTTACCACATTTTCTAAAAGACAAAGAGGTACAAGTAAATCAGGTAATTTGCTTAGGGTCACACAGGCGATATGCTGGAGCTATGATTTAATTGCATAAATCTGTCTGTAGAGATGGTGCTGTCCCCCACGATGTTCTGCATCTCACAAACTGAGATGAAGACCTCTTTTATATACAGATTCACAAATCAAATGCATACTATTCCAGAGCCACAGTGTGTATTTGATACTTTCTGATCATTCCAGAAAATATGCTTTGAGACTTGGATTGTTTCTAATTAAACTGTTGTATTATCAGAGTTCTCCTGAAACACAGAACCAAGGGGCTCTGTAAAGAGCCTCTTCTTTATCATTTTTTATCTTTGGTTCTTAGTTTTTACTTATTTATTTTTGTGGGGTTTATCCTGCTGGAGCAGGTCTCTGAGCTACTTTGGATTTGTGGCTTGACATTTTTCTTTATATTTAAAATTTCTGTGCCATTACCTTTTCAATATGTTTCTTGCACATTCTCTTGGACTTCTCATTCTGGAACTTAAATGTACAAATATGTTACATCTTCTGACATTGTTGCAACACTCTTGGTTTCTCTGGTCTTTGTGTGTGTGTGTGTGTGTGTGTGTGTTTGTTTCCTCTTTGGGTCTTGTTTTGGGTATTTTTCTTGATTTAGTTGTAAGTTTACTGATTCTTTCCTCAGCTGGGTCAAATCTACTGGTGACACTATCAAGAAAATGCTTCATCCCTAGCATTTTGTTCCACATTTTCTTGTGATTTATACTTGCCAATTGAAATTCTTCATCTGTTCCTTTATGTTGTCCATCTGTTCCACTAGATTATTTTATATACTTATTATACTCCCACTGCCCAGCCTGAGAGAGTATCAACACATAGGTCACTTCCACAGCTGGGCTGGTTCACTGTATTGTTTTGACAATGAGTTGTTTTTTTCTTGCCTTTTTGAGGGGGAGGTATGTCTCATGAATTTTGACTGAGTATTGAATGTCACATATAGAACATCAGTGACTAAGGGAAGCAGAAATGCCCAGAAGGATCATTTTTTATGCACTTTATCTTTTTTATGCCTCTTTATCTTCAAGGCTATCAACATTGAGGTTGGCCAGGATCTGGGCTAGTCTTGGGGTCTATAGCTGTATGGCTGTGCTCCGTGCATTGGCATCTCTGGGTTCACCTAATGGGGGACTGCAGCTGAGCTGTGCTAGCTAGTAGGTTGTGGCCCTGACAATTTTTCTAAGTGTTGCTGTTCTCCCCACAGCAGTTAGCATTTTCTGCCTGTCTACACTACCAAGGAGTTTCTTTCCTCTGTGTTCCTACACACCTTCCAAGTCAGGACTTCTGGGGAGTCTATATTGCAGGATCCAGCTTCAGGTAAGGAGGATCCAGCCTCTCAGCTACTGGTTTCCTCAGCACCTCAACCTCTCCTCCCCTTGTGCTTCCTCTGAGGAGTCTTGTTTAGGGCAGTCCCAACCCCTAGAGAACTGGTGTGGAGTTCTAGGAACCAGAATCTTTCTGACCCTCCTGTGAGTAGAAGGTTTGATTTTATTTTCTTCCCCAGCCATAATGGTTCAAGATTCCTTCCTGCTTCTCCCCAGGTGTAGAGAAAAGTGTTCTTCCTCCAGCCAGACCACTTGTGATCTGTGGTCAAGAGGGCCTCTCTTTTTTTCTTTTCTTTTTTTTTTTAATATTTTATTTATTTATTTGACAGATAGATCACAAGTAGGCAAAGAGACAGGCAGAGAGAGAGGAGGAAGCAGGCTCCCCACCCAGCAGAGAGCCCGATGTGGGACTCGATCCCAGGACCCTGAGATCATGACCCGAACCGAAGGCAGAGGCTTAACCCACTGAGCCACCCAGGCGCCCCTCTTTTTTCTTGATAGAAGAGTGGCTGAGGAAATTGGTAGGGCTCTATTCCCTCCTGTGGCTAATCTTGAAGCCCTGAGATTTGCTCCTTTTCCATCAACATCTTAAGGTCTTTGCTTCCTGTGAGGAAAAAGAATAGGCAGGAAGAGCAGCCAGTGCCTTTCCCACAGTGGCCAATTCCTGCACTAATATGGAGGCCCTTTCCATTCAGCCGTCATGCCCACAATGACACCTCTGAGCCTCCATGAAGTCTGACAGCAGTTGGGATTGCTCTGGGGCCTGGGGTTTCCATGTTTCTGATGTTACTCTAGACCACGCTTAGCCTACAGCAATGTATCCAAAATTTAGATGCATTCTTTCCCACTCATGCAGTGACCACTACTTCCTTGCAAGCACTGTGCTTTGCAAGATCTTGTCTCTCTTTGCAGGGATCTGTCTTCTCTTGATTTCCAGGCTATTTGGTTGCTCTACCTCAATGTTTTGGTAGGAACATTGAAATTTTTACCATTTCCCTATCTTTGTATGTCCTTGGCAGAAACAGAATCTCAAGACTCTGTAAAAAGCCAAACATCAGATAAATATTGTTGAACTGTCATTTTCCATGTTCTTCCAAATCCATGAATCTTAAGAATAGAGTTGACAAACTTTAGAGTGAGAATTTTGTGTTTTATATTGATTAGAATAAATGAAAAAAATTAGGATACATGAGTGACAAACAAAATCCTTCTCCTTAAAACTGAAGTGTATCTTTACTTTAAAAGAATAGCTTTATCTATATGCCCCAAATTTTTAGCCAAATTTATTGTCTATCTAGTAGCTCTTCACTGCATGTAACATCCACAGACCCACCTAAGCTATAATCAAACAATGTGGCAATAAGTCACCCAAGTCAGAGCTTAAAATATTTACACCTAAGATTTGTGGCTCACAGTGGAAATACATTTAGACCTAGTTAGTTGAGGAAGATGGGTTAAATTATTATATTAAAATTTATGTCTTCCTATTTTTGACCTTTAAATATCTTTATATGTTTTATATGCCCATTTCTTCTTTTCTTAACTATCTAAAAGGTAAGAAATGCATTTCACACTTCATTAAACTATACATTTTTGAGAATTTATGAGATTCAGAATTAAGGGGGCATTTTTGTGACTAAAATGATGGAAGCATAAATTATGGCATAATTACAAACTATTAAAAATAAGCTAAATAGCTATGCAAATAAGCATAAACATAAAAAAATGTTTCCAATTTTTGTTGGTCACATTATTAGTATATTTTCTATTTTAAAAAGCTATTCTTCCCAGGTTTTAACTCGGTTTTATTGGAAAAATAATGATGACAATTTTACTCTTGTGGTAAGTACATATCCTAAGCATAATCTGGGGATAAGAGAAAGTTTACATGAATGATGATGCTTTATGGCATTAATGATGGGAGCCTACCAGGAGTATAAAGCCCATACCCTCTTGTCTCCACCTAATGGCTAATTCACTCTTCCCTTTTTCCCTCTTCATAAAATTAGCTAATGAGCCCATAGCAGGGAAGAATGGCTGTTCCTACTCCAAACTTCTAATTTTATTCTAATCAAGTCAAATACATCCTCTGATCTTTATATTAGTAATGCCCAATTAACAAGGCCTAGAGTAGAAAGTAGAAGAAAAATTGGCAATTCCAAGCCACTCACACTAAAATCAATTTAATCTAATTTATTAGCAGTTTTGCTAACCCACACTAGAATAGTTAAATTGGAAGTTATTACGGGGGAAAAAAGTGAGTCAGGAGACCACAGTTCCCAGATAACCACAGTTTCTGAAGCAAGGTGTGTTGCTTAAGATAATATAAGCTCCTTGCTGCCCAGGACAATGATTTGTCTGAGCACCTAGAGCAGCGCCTTGTATAAAGCTGGAATTCAACTTAAATTCATTCAGTGAATGAATTAATGATGTGACACCCTGAGTTTTCCACATGAAACTTAAAGATATTAATATTTTGTCATAATTGTTAAATTATACATTCATCATTCATAGATACTCCCTATTGTGCCGAAAAACCCCAGTTAATTCTGAATTTGGTGCATATTTGTATAAAACTTACAGTCTCAGCCCAGGCATCTGAGCCAACATTGTCATCATGAGTAAAAGTTAATACTACTCTCTTATGTCCTATTTTCAGGGTCATATCCTCAAGGGAGTGGGACTGGGCATGCAAAATCCTAGCCAAACAGAAAACTGATAGCTGATTTCACGGAGATGTGGCATATGGCACATAAATAACTTTCTCAAATTAAAAACAAAACAAAAAAAAGAATTCTTGAAAAAAAATTAAAAAAAAAAGCAGCTACTTCTGAATGCAGTTTTTGCTGCAAAGTTTATTGCAAAATACTACCATGGTATAGTTAAATCCTTCCCAATAACCTGAGTTGTCAGTTGCCATGTAATCTACTAGAGCAGAGCTCTTTGCTGGGCGAATAAGAAAAAATAAGAAAAAGAAGCAGTTTTTATTTAATCCTACTGACCAAGGCTGTGATAAGCTGATAAAAAAAGGTGGGGGGAGGATTGAATTTCTCAGAAATAATCTAGCAATAAATGGGTCAGAATGGGATGGAAAAGGGGAAAAAAGACAATACCACTCTGCTTAAAAAATGAAACAGACAGAAATTAGGAAGGAATTGTTAATCAAAAAGTAGCCACTTTCCAACATTACTGCAAATTGCCATTTGCAGAAAGCCCAAATATCACTGAACTTGATGTTCTAAATGAAAGGTGTGATTTCGGAGAAAATTTGCTAGCTGTCCTATTTCTTTTTTTTTAAATTAATTTATTTATTTTTCAGAAAAACAGTATTCATTATTTTTTCACCACACCCAGTGCTCCATGCAATCTGTGCCCTCTATAATACCCACCACTTGGTACCCCAAACTCCCCCCCCTCCCCCACCACTTCAAACCCCTCAGATTGTGTCTGAAAAACTAGCTGTCCTATTTCTTATACAAAGGGACAAAAATCCTTCAATTTCAATGCCCACTCCCCCATGGGATAGGAAGTAACATCCTTTATTTAAGATTTTATAAAGTCATCCTTTAGTTAAAAATCATCCTTTATTTTATTTTTATTTTTTATAAACATATAATATATTTTTATCCCCAGGGGTACAGGTCTGTGATTCGCCAAGTTTACACACTTCACAGCACTCACCATAGCACATACCCTCCCCAATGCCCATAAACCCACCCCCCCAATGCTGCCCCTCCCCCTATCAACCCTTAGTTTGTTTTGTGAGATTAAGAGTCACTTAGGGTTTGTCTCCCTCCCAATCCCATCTTGTTTCATTTACTCTTCTCCTAAAAATCATCCTTTATTTAAGATTTAAAAAATCATAATCCTTAGTAAAGAATACTCATCTTTCATTAGCTTGTTGCTTTTAAGACATAAAGAACATCTTTCTAATAAAGGAATAACTAATTGGATGTATGCCACAGGTATTTTTTTTTTTCATGAATATGCTGCTAACCATTTCCTACTTCATATGATATGCATTCAAGATAGCTTATAGACACAATTTATTGGGGGGATTTAGACACAATTTAAAGGGGGATTCTCAATTAGAACTCATAATTGTTTGTTAGTAAATGAAAATTCGTATGTTAGTAAAATTTACCTAAGCTGCTACTTTAAAAGTCAAAGGAAAAATTATCCAATGATTAAATAATTCGGGAGATCTGGGTGGTTCTGTCTGTTAAGCATCTATCTTCAGCTAGGTTGTGATCCCAGAGTCCTGGGATTGAACCCTATGTCAGGCTCCCTGCTCAGCTGGGAGCCTGCTTCTCCCTCTCCCCCGTGCATATGCTCACTCTCTCTCTCTCTCTGTGCTAAGTGAATAATAAATAAAATCTTTAAGAAAACAAAGCAAAACCAAAATTAAGTAATTCATAAATATTTCACTGTGAACACAGGGATGCATGAAATGTCCTGTCTTTTATGGTTCTACAGTCTAATTAGAATAGATAAGATGACAACAGATTAAATCTGTATGTATGTACATACAGAGTTTCACATTTAGTAATATTTATGACAAAGTGCTGTCATCCCAACATTTATGTTATTGAATTTATTTAAATTTAAATGGTGCTTCAAAACTCAGTATATTTACTTTTTTCAGCTTTACTGAAGTGTAATTGACAAAAATTGCATATATTTAACATGTATAACAATGTTTTGAATGAACTATGGATGTATTCTGAAGTCACCTTCACAGTCAACCTAATTAACAAGTCACTTCTCACTACTGTTTCCCCCTCTCTTCCTCTCTTCCTTCCCTTCCCTTCCTTCCTCCTCCTGCCCCCCTTCACCCCCCTTCCCTCTGTTCCTGAGAACACTCCCATCTACC
Source organism: Mustela nigripes (assembly GCF_022355385.1). Classification (NCBI taxonomy): domain Eukaryota; kingdom Metazoa; phylum Chordata; class Mammalia; order Carnivora; family Mustelidae; genus Mustela; species Mustela nigripes. The sequence goes on along the minus strand of NC_081564.1, from coordinate 86,729,674 downwards.
CTCTTAGGAAATTTCAAGTATGCATTACAATATTGTTAACTTGTTGCCATGGTAGAGTTTAGATCTCCAGAATTCATTTATTTTGCATAACTGAAACATTGTTTCCTTTAACCAACATTTCCCCATTTCCCCCTCCTCCTGCTCCTGACAACCACCATTCCACTCTCTGCTCCTATGGATACAACTATTTTAGGCCCACCTACAAGTGTGCTTATACATCATTTATCTTTCTGTGTCTGGCTTATCACTTGGCATCATGTCCTCTGGGTTCATCCATATTGTTACCAATGGTAGGCTTTCCTTCTTTTAGATAGATAGATATCTGAATATCTATATAGATATCTATCTATATCTATCTATATTTTTATCTAGACATCTATGGATAGAAATTTAGGTTGTTTCCGTACCTTCGCTATAGTGAAAAATGCTTCAGTGAACAGGAGAGCACAGTTAACTCATTAAGGTCTTGATTTCAAGCAAACCGTAAGAGACTCTATAGTTAAGAGAACAAACTGAAGGTTGCTGGAGGGGTGATGGGTGATGGGCATTAAAGAGGAAACTTCTTGGGATGAACATTGGGTAACGTATGTAAGTAATGAATCACTAAGTTCTACTTCTGAAACCAATATTGCACTGTATGTTAATTAACTTGAATTTAAATTTAAAAAGAGATCTTGATTTCATTTCCTTTGTTTTGTTTGTTTCATTTCCTTTGGATATATACCCAGAAGTGGGATTGCCAGAAGATATGGTAGTTCTTTTTTTCTTTTTTTTTTTTTTTAAATTTTATTTATTTGTCAGAGAAAGAGAGAGAGAGAGAGCACAAGCAAGGGGAGCAGCAGGCAGAGGGAGAAGCAGGTTCCCTGCTGCCCTGCTGAGCTGGATGGGGGATTCAATCGCGGAACTCTGGGATCACACCTGGAGCTGAGGCAGACACTTGAACGACCAAGCCACCCAGGGGCCCCATATGGTAGTTCTAGGTTTAAGTTTTTTGAGAAACTACTGTACTGTCTTCCATAGTTTCTGCCCAATTTACATTCCCACTAACAGTGCACAAGGGTTCCTTCTCCATAGTCTCACTTTTTATTAAAAGATTTTATTTATTTGAGAGAAAGAGAGCATGAGGGGGTGGGGTTAAGGGGCAGAGAGAGAGGGACAGCAGACTCTGTGCTAAGTGTAGAGCCCAACATGGGGCTCTCAGACCCTGAGATCACAACCTAAGCCAAAATCAAGTCAGAGGATTAACTGACTGAGCAACCCAGCCACCCTTTTGTCTTTCTGATAATAGCCATTATAACAAGTGTGAGATGATATCTCACTTTGGCTTTGATTTGCATTTTCCAGATGATTAGTGATGTTGAGAACTTTCTCATCTACTTGTTGGCCATCTGTTTATTTTCTTTGGTGAAATGTCTATTCATTTTCCTTCAATCAGAGTCTTACTACATTTGTTTGCAATTCAAGAAATACTTTTAATAGTTTAGTCTAGTGCCTGTCAGAGGATGTTAGCACTGACAATCGGTGGTGAAAAACTAAGAAATATCTTTGTAACAAGATAGCTATTTCTGTTTAAGCTTTTTCTACCCTCAGTTATATCTATGGCAATTAATTTCCACATACTTTAACAATAACACTGTCTTTATTAAAACACTCAAAATAAGAAAACCTGTTTGTTGAATTTAACATATTTCAATATGCTTTCTCCTAATTCACATGTAGGTGGATTCTTGTTGGAAAAAAATTTAAAAACTCAGACATCTTAAAGATTAAGATGTAAAAATTATACTCATTGTCTTAGCTATAAAACACTATTTTAGGTTTTTATGCTAGGTTCTTCAGGTTTAAGAAAACAAAATTAACAGGCTCAGCTTTTCTCTTTTTTCCTAGTTCTGGCTATTTGGCTGTCTGGGTGGGATCCTTTGATGTTGCAAGAATGTAACTTTCAGATGTAACCCTGATATGTACTTGAAACCTCTATGTTCAAGGGATTCTAGTAACACACACACACACACACACACACACACACACACACACACACAGACTCTCTGGAAACTTAAAAGTGTTTAAAAAAAAAAGGAATCACAATATTGCATTTACATATCAGAAAGAACACTAAAGGTCATAACCCATACCTTCATTTTGTAAAATTCCATCTTTTCCGCACTTCTCTTGTTTACGAGAGCTTCTAAGGCTCATTTCTAACAAATCCTGAAAACTGGTAGATGCCCAGTCCCAGGATCATGTAAAGTTCTCATAAAGCTGAATGAAATCTTAGAGTGCTTCAGAATGACATAATGGCACAGGATCACTCCTCTAACATAGTTTCAGAACTCAAGACCATTGCCTGGGCCAGACAGAAGTGAACTCCTGATATATCTATGACTTCAAAGGGGTTATTTTAGATGTCCTATAGAATAAAATTGTGATACGAAATCACTTTGCTGTCTCTACACACAGCTCAATAGTCACAGAAGGACTGAACCTGGTAGAAATTGAAAGAGAATCCAAGCTTGCCTTTCTCAGGTCTCACCTGTCCATCTGCTCCCCCCTTTTGCCTAAGGCTTCAGTACAATTATGAGGAGAGACTGAAACACCTCTGGGCTTCACCTCCTCTAAGATGTAGATAACTTCAAGAGTTATCATGCACTGCTTCCATTTCCCAAGGGACTGAAGCTTTTATAGCCAAGAAATATTCCAATGATATATATTTAAGTAAAATTTAAGAATAGAGAAATATATTTTGTAACCACTAGGGCATTTCAGCCCTCACCAAAATGAAAACAAAAGAAATGTAAGAATAATTTACATCATATCATTTCTCTCTGAATAATGTTATGGTATCAACAAAGGCTAATTTTTGTTGTTATTATTATTGTAATTATTCCATTATTTAAAGAAATAACAGATGAAGAAAGTTTATGTAATTGGTCTATAGGTCCATATGGGGAGTGGCCGAGTGGTGGACCACAGAATATAAACTTTAAAAGTTTAACAGCAAGGCTGTCTGCTAAAACTAGATTATATTCTCTGATCATAGGTGTCAACTTATCATTAATTCTATACATGGTTTTGCTTAGGTTGTCCTGTGGTCATTTGATTCAATGTTCCAAACCTTCCTCAAAGGACCTTATGTTTCTTCTCAGAGCTGCTACATTAATACTTTGAGTTCCCTGAGTTTAGAGTTGTCAGATAAAATAAAGGAAACCTGGTTATCTTTAAATTTCAGAATGACATATGAAATATTTTTTAGGTGGAACTATGACCCAAACTTTGGGGTGGGTTATCCTTGTAATATTTGGACATACTTCAACTGCAAATTAACCTGAAATTCTAATTAATTAGACATCACATCCTTCTATTTGTCAAATCTGGCCACCCCCACCAAGGCACGCCAAATTCTGGTATCCTCTGCTGTAAACCCACCACTCCTTACCCCACATTTACTCTTGTGTTGGATATGTGACATCAGCAGCAAAATATCGTATTGCCCTGGGACAACTGCCATAGGAATATTAGGAATTATATCTTTCAGTTAATGTTTTTCCTCAATTGAAGCAGGGATTCTAACTTTCCCTTTGTCCACAAGAAGAACCAGGTAGCTGGTGAAGGGTATAGCTAAACATCATTTTCTGTACAAAGATCATGAATGGTACCATGCATGTTCTCTTGCCTCATTTGGTTTCATCCTGCCACGGGGCCAAATTCAGGGCCTCCTCCTTGAGCCTGCGGTGGGCTGGTGTGTCTGCCATCCATTATTCCTGACAGGTTTACCACACTTGAATGAATATTTAATACAAAGGACATTTGATAGTACATATTTTTCATCAAGCTTAGAATGCTTTTCTCCCTATTGAATGTGAAGGCAAATGAATCCGTATCAGTAATTTTTAACAAGAGGCTGATATCCCTCAGGGTCTGATTCATGTTGAAAATCTGGATAGAATGAAACTCAAGAATATGTCCTCAGCCTTTCTTCTGGTGTGAACAGTTTTATTTACCAGCCTTGAAATAGTAAACATAACCAAGACAGGGACATCATGCTGCACATTTATTTGTCACCCTGTGGTTTATAATGCATTTTTACCTATGTTTTACTTAATTCATAAAACTCTCTGAGTGAATTAGATAAGTAGGACTCCCTATACAGCAGAGTTCATTTTATTCCTTAAGTTAAGAAGTTCATGCCCTCCTGGGTTTGTTGAAATTCTGTCGTAGGATTCACTTGGAAAAGGCAACCATTGCTGAGCAAATAAGATGAAAAAAGCCGTGTTAAGCCTGTCAGCTTGAGGACAGTTCTAACATGAAAAGCACATATTGACTTTTACTCTGTCAGTATATTAGAACTAACATGGCATAGTGTTTCTTACCTTATATTTACCCTTGTGCAGGATTATATGAAATTAGTTGCAAAATGTTAGTAATAGGGACAAAAATTATATAAAGATTGCATTCTTCAAGACTTTTTTTTAAGAATATTTTCAGGATTCTCTGCAAAACTTAAAGGAAGGCACAGAGCGTTTCATATATCTCCGCCCCCACACATGCAGTGCCCTCCCATTCCTGACCAATATCGCTCACCAGATGGGACTTTTGCTGCAACTGAACCTACAATGAGATCATCATGATCACCCTAAATCCATAGCTTACCTTAGGATTTGCATTCATATATGTTGTATATTCTATGGATTTGGACAAAATGTATAATGACATGTAAATAAACATCTTTGTAATATACAGTGTCTTTTCCCACCCTAAAAATCTTCTGTTCTCTGCTTATTCATGCCTCCCTAATATCCAACCCCTGGCTAGCACAGATCTTTTTACTCTCTTCATAGTTTTGCATTTTCTAGTTGAAATGATAGATACCTCATGTAGCCTTTTCCAAGTAGCTTCTTTAAAGATTTTTCCATGTGTCTTATGGCTTAATAGCTCATTTGTGTTTAGGATGGAATTGTACGAAACTTATTTATCCATTCACCTACTGAAGGATAACTTCACTGCTTCTACATTTTGGCAATTATGAACAAAGCCACTGTAAACATCTATGTGCGGATTTTTATATGGGTATAAATTTTCAGCTCCTTAGGTAAGCACCAAGAAGCATGATTGTTGGGTCATATGATGGAGTATGTTTGCTTTTGTAAGAAATCATCTAACTGTCTTTCTGAGTGGCTGTGCCATTTTGCAACCCCACCAGCAATGATTGAGAATTTCTGTTACTCTACATCTCACCAGTATTTGGTGGTATCAGTGTTCTGGATTTTGAACATTCTAACAGATGTGTAGTGGTATCTTATTGTTCTTTTAATTTGCATTTCCCTAATGACATATGATGTGGAACATCTTTTCATATGCTATTTGCCATCTGTCTGTCTTCCTTGGTGATGGGTCTGTTTATGCTTGGCTCACTTTTTAGTCAGGTTGTTTATCTTCTTATTGTTGAATTTTAAGGGTTCTTTGTATATTTTGGGTAATAGTTCTTAATAAGCTGTGTCTTTTGCAAATACTTTCTCCTGGTCTGTGGCTTGTTTTCTCAATCTCCTGGTGTTGTCTTCTCTGGTTCATAGACAGCCATTTTCTCCACTTGAACTCACAGCAGAAGGGGCAAAAATGCTATCCTGAGTTGCTCTTATTTAAGGACATTAATCCCACACGAAGCACTGCCCTCATGCCGTCATGACCTAATCACTTCCCAAAGGCCCCACCCCCTAATGCCATCATATTAAACACTAGGGTTTGAGATAAACTGTAGAATGGCATGGATATTGCCATTCTTTCTTAAAAGGTGTTAGGTAACCCAACCTGTCATTCTTCAGGCAAACCAGCCAAAGTTCTAATGGTTCTTCCAGTGTCTGCCCATAGCTGCCACATGTTTTCTTCTTTATTATGCTCAGTGTAAGTGTAGATCTCTGTAACTGTTGCCTGAAAGGAGTTGCGACATCCTGCCCACTCTGTACTAGTCACTACAGTGTAGTGAACCCGAGACTTATGGCCAGATAAACTAGAAAGTCCTCCCACCCAAGGGGAATGATACAGCCAGAGCATCAGTTGGGCATCAGTCTTTTAAACTCATTTGGGGCTATTTAAACTCTAAGTGCCTCCTCAATTCCTCCTGACAAAGAGTCAATACATTGGAAGACCACTTATTGGTAGGTTGACCATCTAGTTTTATCAACATGTTTCCACTGATTCCCATGGTCTTCCTACAAATCCCAATAATCAGCTCACAATCACCTTAACCTGTCTTTTCTAGAAAGCAATGTCTTTGTCACCACCCAATCCAATGTTAATTACACTAAAAGAACTTGCTATTTAAATGAGTTCTGTAGTGAAGCTTTGGTAAAAGAATTATTGTAATCTACTACTTTGAGTACACCTGCTTTTTTTTGTTTGTTTGTTTCGCTTGTATTAGGGATACATTAATTTGAAATATATCTATAGATGTTCTTAAAGATCATTGCCCTGAGTTGAAAGATACATTTCAAAACTTTGAGAATTATGTCACATTCAGTGCATCTCATCACATTGATTTAGTGAAAAGAAAAAGTATAAAACTCTTGGTCCTGCCGTATGTCTGAAAGTGAGGTACATTTAGAGCCATTATCAATATTATCATAAGTATTATATTGTTCATAGCAGAATGGGTGATGATGATGACTAGCCAAATCAATGGCCTATTTTGAAGGTGCTGACTGCTGAAAAGAATATTGGCGAGTTCTTCCCTCAGAGTGGGGACCCTTTGTTAAAGACGGTGCACGCAGAGCGGTGTAAGGTGCTAAGGAGTGTGAGGAGCCGACACAAATGTAATTTTCAGCTCATTGTTTGTCCACTGCTTTTTTTGGGATATAATCTCTGTTTCTCCCTCTTCAGCTTCCTTTCCCAAATGAGACTTAGGGTCTTTCAGGATGTGGCTCATCCAGAATGAGTCAGTCCTCTTCTCTTGAAGAGGTTTTATGAGTCAGGAAAAAGTGCAGGGATGAGATGTTTCCAAGATCATTTCCTTTCATTGTCTTTGGCTCCCTTTGCCATAATGTTCTTCTACTGACAGATGATTGCAGATCTGTTATGAATATTTTGTGCTTTAGTTAAATGTGATCTAGGCTATGTGGTATCTCCTTTGTGAAATCACTGCCTGACATGTGTGCCCCTTACCCCCAGCTTGTAATAGTCAAGAGAAAATCATAGAAACTGCCTATTTTTTCCATTTATTTTGTGAAGTTGTGTTCAAGTGGGACATGAAATTGGCTGAGGAAAAACAAAGACTTTTAAAGGTCTCCTTTCTGTCTTTTCTATATGAACATATCACCATTCGAAATAAAAAAGGATCGGATTATAAAGAGGATACTCTAAGAGTACTGAAGAGTCAAAACAGCTAGTTATCTTTACAGACAGGAAATAGCATTATATTTTTCTGTTGGTTCCTAAAAGTGCAGCCTACCTGCAAAGAGCAGTCTGCAGCAATGGACAGGTCTGAATGGTGCTTACCTTCAAAGCAAGATCGGATGGGGAGGACATTGTGACACTCCCAGAGCCTTTTCAAGCTATGAGTCCACTTACCTCGAAGGTTCTATTGTGTATGCTTGCAGCTGTGAACCACTGTTGTAGACGAGGGGTTGTGAATAACATATCAAGTATCGCTATACTTGAAAACATTGAAGTCCTTTGTGAAGAAGGTACAATTTGAATTAGGGGTTCTCAGATTACCAGTTTGGTGGTGGGGCTGGGGGTCAGGAAGCTCTGTTGGAATTAAAATTGCAAACATCCAGTCTTGACTAGAAACCTTTTGAATCAGAATGCCTAACGGTGAACCTTGTCTCATTTATTTTCAGATCATACATCTCTTAAAAGTTATTTGTTCAACTTGAGAAAAAAACCATGAAACTCACATAAAGAGTCTTGTGTTAGAAATAGAATGAACATCTGCTTTGACTGTTGCAGCTGGGAGAACCAAGAACTGGTGTAACTCTAGATGAAACATATTAAACTTCTCAAGGTTTCTATACGCTAGTAAGACAGGAAGGAAGCACCAAAGGAGGTGGAGAAGGTCATAGTCACATAGGTAAAACGAGAACTCAGGGCAGTTTTATCTACTTTGGCCCATGAGTCGAGGGTTTGGGAGGCTTAGTAGGCTGAAGGTGGTGCATGAAAGCTCGGGTCCTGCCCAAGAGGAGAAACTGATAAATAGTATTCCCACTTCTACCTGATACCTTGAAGTACATGCTTTGGGTAAGGGCAAACTGGGATTGAACTACTCCCTGTTTTACAGGTTTTTGAGCATTGTTTTGTGTGCCTTGGAAAGTCTTGGCAAACCTCAAACTTGAACATGGTTTAGGATTGACCTGAAATAATATCCTTAGGGAACAAATAATAGCAAATTCAAAAGACAAAGTACTTTCATCATGAGCCTCCTGGTATTTCTACAGATATTTCTTTTGTGATTTTGTCTAACACAGTAAGAAATTACTAGGCACATTAGCAATCTTTAAATGAAAGTCAGCAACAATAAATAGATTTACAAAGAGTGTGTTAAAAGAACTTAAATGTGAGTTTGAATATATATAAAGTGAAAATTCTAAAAGGAGACAATGCAGATTAAATGAATTTCAAATAAAACTGTAAGAAGGAATGCAAAATTCTAATGAAAACTCCACAAAGGACTTTAAAAACTTATTAGAAATGACTGAAAAAAGAATTGGTGAGACATAAGCTAGATGAAAAGGAATTTCCCAGGGAGAAAAGGAAAAGACAATATAATGAAAAACCAAGGAAGCTAGGATGGGAGACGCACATATAAAAGAAGGTCTAATGCCATCCTCACGACAGTCCGAGGGTGAGTAAGAGAAGATGGGAACTTCTCTCTGAAGCCAGTGTGAAAGCACTTCTTCCAATTGATGAAATTTGACCTGGTAATAGCTCTGGGTGGAAAAAAAAAAAATTAAGAAGAAAGCGGCACATGGATGGGTAACTCTAAATTAATTTAATGACATAAAATGACACTGTGATATTTAACAAATACTGAATTAAGATACACATCCCAGGGGTGGGTGGCTCAGTGAGTTGAGTGTTTGACTTTTTACTTTAGCTCAGGTCATGACCAGATCAGGGACCTGGGACTGAGCCCCCGGTTGGCTCCCTGCTCAGTGGGATTCTGCTTGAGATTCTCTCCCTCACCCTTGGCCCCCCCACCCCCATCTAGGCTCTAAATAAATAAATGAACGAATAAATTTATTAATTAGTTTTCTTAAAAATAAATAAATAAAATAAAATGTACAACACCAATAGTATGAAAGTTAGAAGGAGATAAGTGGGATTAGTGTTTTAAGTTTCTTATATTGTCTGGGGAGAAGGTACAGATAATGGTTCGTATTAAGTTTTGTCAAACAGCAGTCTTTAGTGTATGTACTACAAACAGAAGGTGTAACTTTCAAACCAGATCATGAATAAGTGCAAATATAATAATTTTTTTAAAGTTGTAAAGGAAGACAAAGGAGGAGAGGCAAGATGCACAAAACAAGTGGCATCTACTGGCTTTAGAACACGTACTGTAAATTATTTATGAGTGATCACTCTAAAACACAAGGAGAGAGAGAAACAAGTAAAACACTGAAACAAGTCTCACCAAGAAAATGCTAAGCAAGAAAGCGAGTGTACATATATTGCTATCTGATAAAATTGGCTTCAAGGCAAAAAGATGACTGGACACAGACATATGTCACTCCATAATGAAAAATGATCCATCTTCACCAGAAATATAAAGCAGTTTTAATACTATATTCCTATAATCATATAGTCTCAAAATATATAAAGTAAAAATTTATAGAATAAGGGAAAAGTGAACCACTCCTAAATTGTGGTTGGAGATATTAACACACCTTCAAACTGAGAAAACCAGTGAAGAGAAGCCTTCAGTGAGAACACAGACATTTGAAACAATAAAATGAGCAAATGTGATCATCTGAATGAATACATATGGAAAGCCCCCATGACAGCAGAACGTGTGTATTTTTCTAACATGTGAGGTATACATAAGCACCCACACGAAGACCTGAATGGCAGCATATTTTGGTTGACCTTAGTAACAAGGCTGCATCAGGTGACGGAGAAGAGAAGGAGAAGTACCACTTTTTAAGCTTCGTAGTGGTGATATGAGAGGTGAATTATTTAGTATCAAAACATTTGTTGTCTTGGGGAAGTTGGATGCGATTATAATGTCATTCCACATTGTTGGGTAGGTATGACCTGTGTCTCAAGCACATTGGGCCTGTTTCTGAGGACCTCATGGTTATTGCCCTAGCATGGAGTATGCACGTAAGCACAGACACACACATACATAAATCTACATCCTTGCTTGTTGTCCCCACATATTACAATGTTATCTTATTTCGGACAACTGTTAGGAGCAGAGGTTTTCACTACGTTTCTTTCAGCACAGTTCTAATGATGACAACATTTGCTCTCTCAGGTCACTCATCATCCAAGGAATGCTCTTGCTTGATGGCGTTCCCCGCAAATGTCACTTTTAACACTTTTTATATTTAAATAAAGACTACCGATCATGATGCCCTCAACACTTCAGCTGATGTTTCTCATTGGAGACTCCAGTAGTGTCTGGCCTGTGTGCCAATCCTGTGTAGAAGTCCAGGAGGGTGTGAATCGTGTTGACAGATGGCTGGGGGCACATTTTCAATTACAGAAAGCAGGGAGCTAATGAATAGAGAAGGTATAAATAAAAGGTCGCTGGAAACAGATATCTTATTCAGAAACTGTTGCTTCTAACAATGGTGCAAACACATAAATATGAATAACGTAGAATAATAATTCAAAAAAAGGCTTTTTTTCCCCCCTTGAAACAAACTTTTTTAGTCTCATTTGGAATTTGAAAGTGACATTTTCCTCTAGGAAATTTCTAAAGATTTTGAAGTATTTTCCTCCTGAAAGAGATTTCTTCCGTAGGACTTCGAGTTTTCCCCTTTCTAAGAAATACTGGTAGTAGTTTCTCCTTTGAGTTAAATCGGTTGAGGTCAGTACTGCCTTCCTCCTTCCCTCCCACGACCCACTTTAGGATTGACCTGAAATAATATCCCATTATGACTTTATAGCCCCGTGAGTCATTGTTATAGTTTAATCCAAACGTTCCTATACTCAAGAGGAAACCCCTTTTTCTATTCATGGAAACCACTCTTCTGTACACGTAGAGAAAAGGAAATTTGGGGATTGAGTAACCTTTGGGTTAGTGTTTGAAACAGCCAGTGGATTTTCAAAGATAATGCCATAGAAGAACGCCATCCTTCAATTTGTACGCAAGGTAATGCTTCCAGGAAACTCTGACCAAACAGGCCAACTTCTCTGAGTCAGTAATAGTCTCTCATTTTGCAAAACTCAACCTTTTAAAAAATTCTGCAGGTTGAGGGTTTATTAAGAAGTGACGTGGGACAGAGCAGGGGCTAATTTAAGAGCAGAGGGTTCTACCTCAGAACATCAGGGTTTGAACACGGTCTTGAAGATTCCATGCATTTGGAGTAAACGCTAACCTCAGTGCATCTCAGTTTTTAACTCTGTAAAAACAGGAATAACCTGCAGGAGAATAAATCTAGGATAGCATGTGTAGAGGCACTGCGTAAGGCGTCAGTGGAAAAGGGTATGTGTATGTTCTGGATGTTAAATTCCTCTTTCCGGTTAGTCTTTCTTTCCGTGGTGCTCATCGTTGTCCGTGCTCTTTGTACAGACATCGGATGTTGCTTCTGTCTTTTGATAAAAACAGGGAGCAAAGAGCCTCTGTGATGATTAAATGGGAAGAAAATAAAGCTCTGCCTCATGAGCCTGGCATGCGGCCAGTGCGCAGCAGGTTCTAGGAGCAGTGAGTGCTGCTGCCTCCTGCTGCGACGGTCACCATGACACTCACATTTGTGTTATGTACACATTTGGTTTGTGAGTCTTGCTCTTTGAGGACGGGCACCATGTGTCATTCCGGAGTTTTGGTGAGCCTTATCTTGAGCTACTGAGCAAATCTCAATTCTTGCAGTTATGGTTTATGGATTATTGTGTCCTAAGCAAGAATAACCTTCCCTAGGAGGAAGCAGAATTGCTAGGACAGAATGCAGAGGGTGTAATAATTGGCAGGGCCCAGAGTTGCTGACTGTATCCAAGCCACATGGCCCATCTCCAGGCAGCATGTGGTTCAAGATGTTCAATACGTTAGCCACGCAGGTGAAGCGGGCAGCGGGATGATAGAGCCCAGTGGCTAATTGTTTTTACTCCCTCATTTGAATGCAAGCTGAGTTTCAAAGATAGACATCCTTTCATATCAACAAAGGACAGATTTCACTGACAAAAAATGAATGTGAAAACCGCCACCTTCGACAATCATTGCATTGCAAATGCTTCATTGATGCTTGTTTCTGTTTTCTGTCAGCTGCGGAAGATTTACAAACCGTGGAGGCCATAATAAAATGTTCTGGCAGAATGTTATCTACCATCTCCAGGGACAAGATGCCAGTGAACACAGTACATTCTACTTGAAGCTATGTACGGAGGCCAAATTAGTCAGACTGCATTTGGAAGCAAGTTTTAGTGAAAACGTTCTTATTAAATGTTGATATACAGACAGAATGTAACCAGAGATGTTTCAGTTTGACTATAAATCACCCCTCTGAAGCCAATCTGACCTACAATTCTAAGATTTCATATTAGTCCTAGCAGGTAAAGAATTAATGAAATGCTTTAATAGCAAGTTTAATAACCATATCAATGCTAAATTTTAAGGTGATATTCTATATTTGCTTGTGTTATGAACAGAAGTTCAGATGTAAACTCACACATGCATACACATGCATTTTAATCTTTTTATATTATGCCAGAATGATTCATTTGCTACCAAAGAATTTATCTCATAAATAGAAAAAGAAAGGAAGAAAGAAAAGAAAGGATGAAGGAAGACAAAAAAAGAAAAAGAAAGTTCTTACAGAGTAAAGTGAGAAAATAGAAGATATTACCCAGGTTTTAACATTAAAGAGGTTTGAATAAGGCTTATCTTTTAAGCTAACATATGTATATGCCACAGAGAGATATTCTGAAATGCACATATATCTAATGTTGCATAAATTGACCAAATGGAAGTATGAAGTCTCAAGGAACAGGAGTCCTGTTTTGCTCCGTATGTTAAATGTTTCCACTTTTTGTGAAAGATGAATGAACTGCTTTAGGATTGCTTTAACTCTAAATAATAATGTAAAACAACATAACATGAGCCACCATTCTGGATTACAATAAAAGGCTCAGATCTGCTATCAGATATTAATCATATCTGTTATTAAGTATTAATTCAGTACTCGAAAATTAAAATGACCAAGGAGACATTGGCCATACATAATTATAATTGATGTATTGAAGACCATGATGTTTTCTGAACTATTGAGATGTGTTTGCAGTTATGATCCCCAAGTCCCCAGATCTGCCTGTGTTTTTTTTTTTTTTTAAAGATTTTATTTATTTATTTGACAGAGAGAGATCACAAGTAGGCAGAGAGGCAGGCAGAGAGAGAGGAGGAAGCAGGCTCCCTGCCGAGCAGAGAGCCCGATGTGGGACTCGATCCCAGGACCTGAGATCATGACCTGAGCCGAAGTCAGCGGCTTAACCCACTGAGCCACCCAGGCGCCCCAATCTGCCTGTGTTTTTAAAAATGAAATTTCTCAGGGCTTCTGTGTGGCTCAGTTGGTTAAGCATCTGCTTTTAGCTCTGGTCATGATCCCAGGGTCCTGGGATTGAGCCCCAAATCAGGCTCCCAGCTCAGCAGGGAGTCTGTTTCACCCTCTCCCCCTGCTTTGTGTGTGCACTCACTCTCAAATAAACAAATAAGACCTTAAAAAAGAAATAAAAATAAAATTTCTCTTTTCCCACTGCCCTTACAGATATACTCCAGCAGAACCGGTCGGTATGAGACTTGTAACATACATTTTTAAAAAGCTAACCAAGTGATTATGGCCATCAACCCCAGTTTAAGGAATCATAGTTCAAATGCAATAAACACTGTTTTTTATGTACACAGTATTTTTCTGTTAGCATTGGTGTTTTATATGATTCCTCCAGGAGCAAGTATCCTCCAGTCGCTTGGTTTCACTGGGTGTTATCCAAAGCCTTGCTAAATTTTTCCAAGCTTCACTCAGAGGAAAAAATGATACCAATGAAGTACAGCTGATCCTAATTCCACGGATTCCATGCTTGTGAAATTTCTTCCTTAAGAAAATTTATTTGTAGCCCCCAAATCATTACTGGTGAAGCTTTTATGATAATCTTTTGGCGTGTCCAGAGTGGTAAAAAATTCGGTCACCCAACACACATACTCCCAGCTACGAGTACACAAAGCTATGCCCTCCTCTTGCTTCAGCTTTTAACGCTGTAAAGATATGTCTTTTTCTGGAGTTATTTAGTGTTACTTTTTCTCATGTTGGTGATTTTGGTTGGTGACATGTACTTAAAATAGCACCCAAAATTCTCCTGAGGCTTTGTCTCATGTCCCCAAGCTGAAGAAGCCTGATGGGTCACTTCCCAGAAAATGTGTTTATTGGATAAGCTTGCTTCAGGCATGAGTTCTAGTGCTTATCCTCAGGAGTTCAACCTCAGTGAACCAGCAGTGTCTATTAAAAAGGGGTCTTGAACAGAAACATATGTAAAACGAGGTTATATATGTATCTGTAGAGAAAAATGTGAGTAGAACCCTACATTTCCCTTGGGAACGATGGTTCAGGGTTCAGGAGCTTGGTGTTCATAATGGCTTTAGTGAGAGCCGACTATATGTGTCAAATAATTTAGCCCACATCTTAAATGAATATAAATATAGTTAAATGGTTTATTTCAGAATTTAATTTGATTTATAGTCAAATGGCTCTTCAGAATTTAAAAAACACTGTCCACTGAGAAATTGATATAAAACTATAATCTGTACTCGAATAAATGTGTGTTTTCACCTGTAATAATTGTACATATATTACTTTAAATTCATCTTATTTATGTAAGAACAGTATTTTATTTTTATAGCTAGAGTAATAATAATAGTTACCATTGAGTGGTTAACAATATTTGTTTAAAAATTGCTACATGTTCAGGATTTTGTATAACAACATAATAGGTTCTTCCATCTCATCTCTACAAAAATTGTGGACATTATTATTAACCCTATTGTACAGGTGAGCACATAAGACAAAGAGTTTTGGAGACTTGGCTGAGGCACACTGCTAGTGAAAGGTCTAGTATTCTGTATGCACTATTTATAAATACACACATATGCTAAGTAGATTAAACACATACCGGGATACTTACTTATTTGATGCCTGTCACCTTAGTGGAATGGAGTCCCAGTGAAAGAGGATCTCTAATTTTCCTTGTTATGTTGGTTTCCTTGGGGTCTTGTTTAAAGAGCCTGGCAGACAAACACTCAGTATTGAATCACACTCATACTTTGCTGTGTGTCTGATGGAAGGTAGGGTTTCAGCCCATAGTAAATGCTCAATGGTACATCTTATTGTCACAAAGATAAACAAATCCTAAGAGTACTATACAATGAGAAGCGTGTTGAGCCTCTCTCTGGCAATAAATAGCATTGTCAATGGGGGAATCAATCACTGAATCAATCATGTATTTGATCTATAAAATGGGAAATTGTTTTACGTTCCTCATCTTATCTGTCCCCTTACCTCTACCCAGGATACCTTATGAGTATCAGATGACATACTGTTTGTGAAAGCATTTCAAAGGCTCAAAAGCATGGATTTTTGTCTTCTACCTCCTCCTCTAATAGTGTCTGTCATCTTGTCATTGCTTTGTTCAACATTTAGAGTCTAATGATTCCTTTTATGAATTAAATTCAGATATGATTCTGTATATGTCAGGTTTCTCTACTGGTCTTGCCTGAATTTATAAGATTTGAACCATTTTGAAGAAATATCATTAAAATAAAAAAGAGGACTTTCAGCAATTTGTATTTTATGTTTCCTCTGTGTTAATTTTAGCCTAATTTTTCACATCATTTTAAATTATTTATCACTCAAAACACATCTGAATTTAGTGCTAATTACCTCTTTGATAAACCATCTCAAGAAGAGATTGAGGCTTTCCTAACAGAGGACCTCCCTGCATCAGAATTAAATCATTAGCAATGAAAAACAGTGATATTTTATTGTTCTGTAAGTGGCAATCAATGAAATAAAAAATTTTTAAAAAGATTTAAAAAATTTTTTTGCAAATCCGACTTGAGTTCATGCAATGACACTTAAAATTCTGGCTTCATACTCCCCCAAAGCAGATAGTTTCGCTTTTCAAATAGCTGGTAGGAAAATTTAAGAGCTATTTTTTAGATTAGAGCAATTTATTTCATTTTTATGATGTGATACATTTTAATGCTTGATAAGCTCAATGAGAAAAGAGTCTTCTGTGAAGCATTTACTCAATAAATATTGATGTGGGTTGATTTATAACACTGTGCCCTGTTAGCTCTTCACGTTTTAGGTAAACAAATTTAAAATGCTAAGAATTAAAGAATGCTAAAGAATTTTACTTCCAGGATTATGCTTGTTTTAGTCCACAGACTGGTTGTCTTATAAACAACAGAAATTTATTTCTCACAGTTCTCAAGGCTGGCAGCTCAAGACCAAGACTAAGACCTAAGAGCCAGCAGACCTGGTATCTGGTGAGGGCCCCATTCCTGGTTCATAGACTTCCTCTTCACCATGTCCTTACATGGCAGACGGAGCAAGAGAGTTCTCTGGGGTCTCTTTAAAAGGACACGAATTCCCTCATGACCTAATCATACCTCAAAGGCCTCTCCTCCTAATACCGTCAATTGAGAGTCAGGCTTAAGTATATGAATTTTGGAGGGGATACAAACATCCAGTCTCTAACAGTGTCCATCATACTCCATTGTCTTCTTTCCATTTTAATTTATATATCATTTGGTAGATAATACTTATCTCATTTATTATCCTTATCTTGCTTCTCACATTGCTTTTCCTGTTTGGCTAGGGAGAAATCTACTGGATTTGAAAATATTTTCCCGCTTCAGCCAAGAATCCTTATCCTTCCTTAGGTCACTGGTTGAACGCACAACCTAAAATAGGAGTTTTGGAAGGGGGGAGCTCTAGGCACTCGATGTGTTGGTGGTGGTAGTCCATCTCAAACATTGTCTTCTTCCATCTAACGTGAGACTTTATGGAGGTACTTCCTGACCTACTTTATGCTTCCTCTCTTCGACCATGATTCATCCAGTCTCCTTTAACTGACATAAACACCAGGTTGCATTTCCCCTTAGCCTGTCTTTTGGGGAATAGCCACCGCATTTCTCATCACTTTTCTTTTCCTCATGTAGCGAAGATGCTATGCCTGGCTCCCTAGAGTGTTCTCAGTTAACACACAGGTATTCTTCCATCTAACTGGGTAGAATTCAATGTTTACCAATTTCAATTCAGTTGGGTGACCTGAATTCAGTCATTTTATAAATTAATGTTGTTAGGTAGTGAGGGGTTAAGCAAACATAGCTCATGCCTCCTGGAACTCATGCTTTGCTCATTTTCTGCATCGTGCTGATACCTAATCCTCTGCCAGTTATATAATATTGATCTAAAATATACGGCTCTCCAACTCCACCCTCTCATTTTTCTCATTCTCCCACTTTACTTTTAGTACATTAAAAAAAAAAAAACAACTAAATGTAGGAGAAACTCAAATCTTTTCTTGTGTCCTAGTCCAAACCCTTTTTATGAATGGATAAGGGAGTGTCGGAAGCCGTAGCATAAAAAGTGAGAAGTCGTTCCTCTAATTGTAGAAAATACCAGTGACAAAACCTTTGAGAAAACGTGTACAGAAGAGAGACTCTACTCTTTCTTCAGTATTGAGGCAAGGTACACATGCTCTTCCTCCCGGTGCTGTTGCTTCTATGTCTCGTCTTCTGGTTTTGCTTTGACTGCTCCTATTAGCTAGCTAGAATTTAGGGAAGGTATTAGGTACCTGATATTCATCTTAGAACTAACAGATATTTTCACATTTAATTCTCCAAATGATCATTATAAGAGTGTGTTTCCTGGACCAACCAGCAGCAGTGTTACCTGGGAACTTGTTAGAAATGCAGATCTTGGGCCACAACCCAGCCCTGCCAATGAAGAAATTCCAGGAGTGAGGTCCAACAATATGTGTTTTCTCATCACTGAGTAGATTGGGATATACATAGTGAACCTTGAGACCCACTGGATTGCAAAATCATTATGTTCCATTCTGATTCTGAGATATTTTGGTTCATTGCAAATAGGTGTAAATGACAAAGAGCATAATATGTTCCTGAAGTTTTCAAAATGTTCTATCTATCATTTTCTTCAATATTTCTGGAATAGTTCTTAATTATTTCACAAAGTGTGCAATCCCAGTAAACCCCGGCAAGAAACAGCTTCATTTTGTTTTTAGAGCTTTTGAAACCACTTAGCCTGATTGTATTTTTACTTTTGTGCAGCTGAGATATCATAAATGCTCACAATGCTGACCTTTAGTTGCACAACCAGGGCTGTATACATTTTATTTTAAATCCTAATATGGTCTATGAAGTATCAGGTAAGGCCATACTTTGGGGTTGGCAGTTTAAAGTAACTGAAAGAACTTCTTAGGTGTTTAATTAGGGTTTTTAAACATGGCATCTAGTTAAGATAATTCAAAGGGAAAATTGACTCTAATTAAATTTTAGAATGCCCAGCTAAAATAATTTTTTCACGTGTAGCTTACTTAAATTAGGGAAATTTTATCTTGATGAATCTAATTAAAATGATGAAGATGAAACCTATTTGCCTAATTTAAGAAAAAAAATCAAAAGTGTTTTTATAAACAGATTTTCCAAGCAGATTTTTGCATAGGGAAATTAGATGACTGAAAAAATAATAAGAATTTCTTATTGTTAGACATTTTGGAATTATGATTAAGCTTTTTTAGGATCATATTTCTGACTGCTCATACATAAAACTAAGTGAGATGCAATAAAAACATATAGGTTGTTCCCACCTCCCCTTAACTCTGATCTCTGTCGTGATTAGGACTGGGAATTGTAGGAAATGGGAAAGATTATTTTCTGAACAAAATGACAGAACACAAAATAGGCTATTTGTAGTTATCATTATCTTGTATTATAACTGAAATAACCTTTCCTTTAACAATTAGGAACCTGGTGAAGAAAACAGTTCCAGGACTTTAGAAAGATTAGTTTCAAATCAGGTGCATTAATTAACTAGCATTCGTGACAGTCAATAATTTACCTAATACCATGGAGTCATGTTGGCAGATCTCTAAGAAAATATATTGATATAGATTATGGCTTATTATAAAATCATTAACATATCAGGGCTTTGACAGTATAAAGAGTTAAAATATCTTCATGAAGTAACTAGTATAAGGCTAGCATATTCTCACTTATATTTTAAGAGAGCGTTTGAAAACATAGAGAGACTATGTCACAAGGCACAGATGAGCAAGCGAAGCCCTAAACGACTTCACAAGTTCAATCTTCCTAAAATTTCACGCGGAGCTGGAAGCGGCCACGACCAGTTTGAGATCTGATCAGAGCTTTTGGCAATGACCCTTGTCTGGTATCTCACTGACCCTTAGCCTTTTGGACTTCAGGACTTCCCCCACTCCTGAAGACTTTTTCCGTTTTGAGTGCGATTTTTGTATGTCACTCGACCCAGCTGCAAGCACTTTGTCTCACTAAGGGGTAAATTGAGACACTCAGATCCGGCACACTCATCTCCAGTGGCTCATGATGTGGGAGAAGTCCAAGAAACCTCCATCGTGGAAAGGGGATGGCACAGGACTCGAGGCCAGGCCATTTTCCCCCAATGAATAGGTTGCTGTCCACACAGTAGGGATGGAGAGGTTCCCAACCTCTTACCTGCAAAGACAGATGCCACCTGGAAAAGAAAGCCTTGCTCACTGATGAGACAGCCTTCCTTGGTGGCTCACCCAACACTGTTACAGCCACGGGTCATAGGAGGATGTGATTCTGAAGGGCCATGGCCTTGGGCCCTCCATCATAGAAATCTTACCTCCAGACAAATGAGAGGCTACTGGGTCAGAACTTTGGGCTTTTTGTAATTTTGATTTCCAGTGGAGGTTTTTCCACATCTTCATTTGTTTTAAGAGAATTCATAATCCTTGATTGGAGTACTTCAGTGATGACTACTTTAGAACCTAGTCAGTGACTCTAGCATCTGATGTCTTTCTGACATTGGCATTGCTTGTCTTTGCTCCTTCCTGTGCTTTTCCTGGTTCTGGGTGGGACCTTTGCTTTCCTTTTGGATTCTGGACATGCTTGGTGCTGTGTTTCAGGGACTCCTGATTTTTAAAATCTGCTATTTTAGCAGCCTGTCACTTGGTTCAGGGTTAGCTTGTAGGCTGTGGCATACTTTTTAGGGTTCTTATCCAATATCAATTTCATTTTCAAAGACCTTGCAATACCATTGTGTTATGCATCATTCTTCTGGTGCCCCTAAGGTGCACCAATCTCTGCAGGTGCATTGAGTAGAGGGTTCGAGAAAGCTGATTCTGATTTGCTTTCCGATGCTAGAGGCAAGTCAGGGAAATTCTGGTCCTGAATCATTTTTTGCTATAGAGAGGAGGGCTGGGGGTATCAGGCTAGCTGGCACTGCGAGTGCTAGCAGATGAGCCACCCATACCACTGAGTGTAGGGCCAGTGCTTATGGGTCCCTCTCCAGCTTCTGCTGTGTTGACATTCTTGGTAGATCGAGCCACCACTGACCTAGGTGGGGTCATCCCTACCCACTGCTGCTGTGGCTGGTGGGACCTACTTGTGCTCCGATGGGGATCAGACTTTGATCACTCCACTAGGTTTCTGCTCGTCTGTCCTTTCCTGGTACTTTATTAGGAAAAAAAAGTTCCAGATACATACATATTAAGTTCTAGAAACAAAAATTCTAATCTGCAGTAATAGAAATCAGAACAGTTGTCCCGGGGTGAGGCTGATACTGGCTGGTAAGATAGGAATTAATTAGAAAGAGACACAAGGGAGCTTTCTGGAATGATGGGAATCTTCTATCTCTTCATTAGGATGGTTATATGAATGCATCATTTGTCAAGACTCATAGAAATGTATCTAAAAACATGCATTCTATGTCAATTATGTCACATCCAAGAAGTGAGAAAAGTTTGTATTAAAGTAGTCTGACAAACTGGCAAGTGTCAGACCTTCAATGATTTAATAAGTGGTTGCAAATCAACCAAGCTGCTCAGATTTTGTCCTGGTGCTGATGGAGATACACTGGAGTATTTGAAGCTGAGTTGTGCTCTGGTAAATCATACATTTCAGGAGGTAGCTCTGTGGAAAGATGAAGACACTTACTGAGCTCTAAGCAAAGTCCACAGGAGAGATGGTGAGAACTTCAGGGAAGGAGTAGCCATGTGGGCTGTGAAGGGCAAGGTGTTCGGATGATGATGAATGGACTTGGTCATTCATCGGGTATTTAAGATGGAGGCAAAGGAGGAGTTTGGATGGCTCCTAAGTTTTGTCCTTGGGTCAGTTGGTAGATGCTAAGCTGTAGTTGAGCCATGAGATGTAGCAGGCAGGTCAGGAACTCCAGTGACAGTGGAGGCATTGCATTTCAGGGGCATCAAAAACTCAGTAACTGAGACAAAGGCAGGATCAGAAGGGGGTATGTTTGTGTATGAAGATCATGGGTTTAGTAGGGATATCTTGATTTTTCAACTGTCAAGGACTGGTCCAATGGCACAAAGAAATTTGGCTTTAAAATTCCAAACAGCACTTAATTATTTCAGGACATGACAAAGGATAGTCTAGAGCAGCTGGCTTTAACAATGTGGGTTGACATTATATACAAAATTTTTCTAAAGAAGTATTTATTAGAGTCTCAGTGTGGCTCATGACTCAACAGGTTAAGAATTACTAGAACATATTTTAGTGAAGCAGAGAGAGGGTAAAAGAAATTGCACATGAAGATTTTTTTTTTTAAATATAATACGAAGCAAGGTCATTTGAAAGTGAACCAGTGAAGTGCCTTAAGGAGGCAGAAGAAAATGGAGTTTAGAACAGCTGCTGGGGAGTATAAGAGGGAAAGTCAACTCAAGATAATTAAAGAGATTGGTGAAGTATCAGTCATGGCTCAGTTGACTAATTCTAAAAGCAAAAGTTTTAAGAAAATGTTTTGTGTAATGACATCATGTTTGAATCTTCTCAATTGACCTCTGTGAGGTAAATAAGACCGATTTGTACATGCAAGTTGATTTGTTCCCTAAAACTGCAGTCATATAATTTTATAACCATAACTTGTATTAGAATGATAAGCCCAATGACTTTCTGTTATTTTTAGTATCCCTGAAAATGTTGACACTAGAAGTCCTTAAACACTTGATAAACCAAACAATTTCTATTAACTCAACGCTTCACCAATTCTACAAATGTCACTGATCAAAGTCAGCACCATCAGGGATTTAAGCTGAAAGTAAGTAGCACACTAAAGCAAGGGAGCCATAAAGCCATAATCCTCTCTTAAAATAGGGGACCCCAATGCTTTGTTAGAGTTGAGAGGTATAGTTTTGCTAAGAAGTAGATAAAGGCATCAGAAGGAATATGACAAAGGAGAACAAGTCAGGGTATTTTTCATAAGTAGCAATAAGGAATGCTTTGGTTGGTACTAAACACTCCACCATCTAAAGAATTTTATAAAATAATGAAGTAACTACATTCCACTTTCATCAAATGCAAGTGATCTTACTGTCTTTTCAAGTGTCAAGCAATCTCCCCATGAAAGGAATATATATGTTGCTAATATTTTGCAACTGTTTATTGAGTGCCTAATACTCCCCAGCTTTGAGTTGGTAACAAAATGCATTTATGTGGATAATAAAGTGTGATGCTATAATTAGACAAGGGTATTACTTGAGTAACAAGAAATAAATGTAGAGAAGATAATATCAAAATAGCTATGCACAGAATCAAAAGCAAAAGAGAGGTCTCATTTCCCCGACTCCCCAGCTCCTAGCAAGCCCTATCCTTAAAAACACTCTCAATCAAATCTTGTGAAAAGCTTTTCCTAATTTCCTCAGTAAGCCTTGATTCTTTCTTATGTATAGGTCTATGTGGCTTCTTCTTCAATTATAGCACTTACCACATTTTACACTGGATTACTACTAAGTTTGCCGTTCTTCACAACATTAAAAGCAAAGAAATGGATATCTCTTGTTTTCACGGGTCTTCCAATTAGAATATAATATAATGTTCTGTCTCACTGTCAGTACCATAAAAGAGAGGCTTGGTAGTAGTGGGAACAGATTCTACACTGTTCTCTCTTCTTCCCGCTCATTTAACTAACCCAAAGATCACTAGCAGCCCCAATCACCAGCCGCAATTCCTTCCTCTCCACCGTCTCCTATGCCTTCCTACCTGTGTTTGGGTGAAGATCCTTTGAGAGACATGCATAAAAGAATATTAGAAAACCCCTATTTTCATCAGTTAGGTAATATACTATAGTAGAAACAGTAAACTTTGGAAGCAACCAATCCCACCTCCCAAATCTTGTACAAGTATATCTTTTGACCAGTTCTATCCCATCCAACACAATTCTCTAAGCTTGAGCGCTCCCACTGGAAAAACGTAGACATGTGATGAGTTTAAATGAGACAATTAAGCATTTAATTCACTGGTTGCCTTCAAATTAAATGTGTAATAAATTTAGTTCCTCTTATTAGTATTGTTATCAAATAATCTATGTACCCATTTTAAGGGAAATGGCCTCATTGACATCCAATATAGCAATATTTTTTGATTATCATATTAATTAAATATGTGTTAGTAAAAAAGAGAACAAACTGCTTGCACTTCTACAATTATAAAACAGAATACATTTACAAAAACCACAAGAGCAAAAGATTAAATTAACAAAATGTATTTAAAGTATGAGATACTGAAACAAATTTTCTCTTCGAAAAATGAATCTGGGCACACTGCCATGTTCTCTGTGCGATGACTGATTCTGCCACTTATCTCTCCACGAACTTCAGAGAAAGAGAAATCAACACACCATGCCATGACATTACTTGACTTTCAGTTGGCTTAAATCAATCATGGTACAGTTCTTGTCTCCTTACAAGATGATCCAAAGAATCTGTAAACACCATTGGAATTCAGACAATAAAAATATCTGATCAGATTTGAATAGAGAGTAGTTATTTCATTGATCTAGATAGTATTATGTTATAGTCATTATTCTTACTTGATCATTTACCTTTTCACTAATCAATACCTTTTTGAGATATGTTGTTATATTATAGATTGAATTCATTTATTACAAGAGGCACACATTTTTATGTGATTGTTCCCTAATAATGAAAGTTGAAAAGATTTGAGAACTCTTTCCATTTAAAATGGTGTAGTGAATATCCTTGTGTATGTTTCTTTAACAACCAGGTGTGTTAGCATTCCATATTGATATGCAGGCTTACACTCACATTCTCGCTCTCTTATTTATCTCTTTCTCTGTATCTGTTTCTACCTCTATCTCCTATCATGTCCAGTTTACCCCACATACTTGTGGTGTAATAGAGGTATGCACACACACCAAATGTTAGGTCATTAGTTTATAAAATAAAAATCATATTATATAGACTTCTCTGCATTTTATTTTTATTTTTTGTCATTTGTTTTGTTTTTATTTGTGATTGTGGCAAAGACACATAACAAAATTCACCACCCTCACCATTTTTAAGCATACAGCTCGGCCGTGTTAAGTATATTTACGCTGCTGTGCAACAGTGATCCAGAGACTTTTCACTTGCCAAAGTACAACTCTATGCTCGCTTATTCAATAACGAGTCCTAGTTTTCTTCTTGTTCCAGCCCTTGGCAACTATTCCACTTTCTGATTCCATAAATTTGGCTACTTTGGATAGCTCGTGTAATGGAATCATATAGAAACCTGACAACTAAATCCTTACATATATGGTCAAACCATCTGTATAAAGGGTGCCAAGGCCATTCGAAGGGGAAGGAACAGTCTCTTCAACAAATGGTCTTGAGAAAACTGGGTCTCCTACTGCAAAACAATTAAGTTATGCCCAAGCCTTATACCACATAAAAAATTAACTAAATCAAAGACCTAAACATGAGACCTAAATCCACGAAACTCTTAGAAGGAAACATAGGGAAAAACCTCATGACATTGGCTTAAGAATGATTTCTTGGGTAGGACATCAAAAGCACAGACAACAAAAGCAAAAATACATCAATGGGACATCACTTAGAAATTTCTGTGTATAAAAGGACACACTCAACACAATGAAACGACAACATACAGAATGGGAGAAAATATTTGAAAATCAGGTATTTGATTAGGGGTTAATATTCCAGATACATGAAGAATTACAACTCAACAATAATAAATCCAAATAACCCCATTCCAAAAATGAGTAAAGGAGCTGAATAGATATTTCTCCTAAGATGATATATGTATGGCCAATAATAATATGAAAAGATGACTGTCATCACTAATCATCAAGGAAACACAAAACCACACTGAGATAATACCTCACAACTTAGAATGGCTACTATCTAGAAAAAAGCATGAGTGAGGATATGGATACATTGGAATGTTTGTGCATGGTTGGGAATGTAAAATGTTTGTGCATTGTGTTGTTGGGAATGTAAAATGGTATAGCTGAAATGAAAAACAATATGGCATTTTTTTAGAAATTAAAAAAAAAAAAAACAGGATTCAGCATCTCCACCTCTGGGCATATGTCAAAATAATTGAAAGAGTAATCTTGAGGGGGTATTTGCACAACCATGTTCATAGCAGCATCATTCACAAAAGCCAAGCAGTGGAAACAACGTAAGTGCTTATCAACAGAAGAATGGATGAATAAAATGTATATACATACATGAAGTGTTTTTCAGCCTTAAAAAGTAAGGAACTCCTGTTGCATGCTATAACATAGGTAAAACTTGGGGACATGCTGCACTTTAATTTTTCAACTCAACAATAAATTGAGGCAATCTTTTCAAATCAGTTAATAGTCATCTTACGTACTATTTCCTATGGCTGTGAACTTTTATAGTTTTCAGTGTATGGCTATCAGTTAGTTATTCAAATATGTCTTCATTGTCATTTATTTCCAGCTTAGTGCACTAGAAAAATGTTGCCATGAACATTCTTTTAAACATATCTCTATATATTTGTCACATTTTACTATTAATTTCTATACATATAGGGTTATAAGTTACAGCATATAGCCAGCACTATTCCTATGGTTTAGTGTAGGGTTATTTTGGGGGGAGGTATAAATATATAAATATTTTTCTAATGGTTCTAATTGTTTTATGGATGTTAAAATATACTCTCTGTTTTTAATGAACTTTCCCTATATACATACTAGGGTGGCTTTATTTCATCTACACTTTTTTGTGTCTAATAGAATGGATTGAGATATATTGAACTATCCCAGTATAATTTTATTTTTTCCAAGTTTTCTTTGAATTCTTACTAATTTGCTTTTTAAAATGTGATTTGTCTTCGTAGTGTTTTTAATCCTGACCTAATATTCACTTTGCATTTCGGCATCTCCCCATTTTGTTTTAGCAAGCAATGACCTATTCCTTTTTTTAAAAAAGATTTTATTTTTTATACATTTAGTGAGAGACAGAAAGCAAGCAGGGGGAGGGGCAGAGGGAGAGGGAAAGAATCTCAAGCAGACTCCCAGCTGAGCACAGAGCCTGCCCGGGGCTTGACCTCAAGACCCTGAGATCATGACCCCAACAGAAATTAGGAGTCACATGCTTAGCTGACTGGCACCCAGCACACGCCCCCCTACCTACCCTTTTATATCCTCCTTTGTAAAATATATTTTAGTTCAGTTCTTATAAATTCATTTTAATAGCATTTAGCCCATTCCCATTTATAAAGGGCTAATATATTCTATTCCTCCTGTCATGCATGTTTACTACTTATTTGTAATCTCCTCCTTCACCCATACAGTATACTTGCCCAATTTATCAAGGCACTTTGTTTTCTCTTGTGAGCCTTTTTGAATGATAACTATATAGATGTATGCGTGCATATATGTGCATATGGATGTGTATGTATACATACATATTTCCAGTTTGTGAAGTGTTTGAAAATATTAATAACAAATGATAAATGATTTAAAGTAATGTTGTTTTTGTAAAAAAAGGAAATATGATAATAAAAGAATTAAAGTTATGTGTACCTGTAAACACACTCGACTGGTATCTACACAGGAAGCAGTTTCTCCTTGTAGATTTAGTATTCTCTGAACCACTTCTAGTAAATATGATATGACCAGTAGCCTAACTGTGCAATAGTAAGATGTTTTGGTTTCCTTTGTAAACTTACACCAGAGACCTGTCTTTGCTGTGGATAAGCACTTGGATGGAAAGTAAGTCACTTGATGAAAGTGCCCTTTAATGAACTGTGTTTGCAATTTTCTAAATGACAGCCATGAGGCCAGAACATAATTACAACTCCTCCCTAAATGATGGGAATATTCTCACTAATCAGGCCTAAATGCTATTATGTATTAATGTCATTACTAAGAAAAATCTAAAAATAGTTTAATTAAAAGTTAAGTGTGTTTGAGGCTAGAAAGACCATCGCTGAATCCAGTTGTTTCATTCTTTGTAATCAACTTTCTTTCCATTAAATGGCAGGAATAATGTGTTCAGATCAGGGAGTTGCATTACCACACACTGCAGTAAAAGGAGGAAGAGTAGCTGCTTCCTCTTCCTGATGCTACAAATACATTTTCTGCAAAATCACTAAAAGTTCTAGCCCTTCTGGTCCACGTGATTGCAGACGTATACTCTACATTGATTATGTTGGCTGAGCCTCCCAAGCCAAGTTGAATGCATAGTTGGTGGTATTATCGCTAAAGGTCATCTCTACATAGTCTTTTGAATTATTTACTATTCCATTTATTAAATGTGTAACCGGGAAAACCAGTTAACTATACACACACACATACACATACCTGTATGTATGTATCTTCAGATACAGATATAGATATATAATTTTAACTTCAGATATGTGTGTGTGTGTGTGTGTATCCTGCTCTGTATTTAATAAAAACTAAAAAGAAGCTCTACATTTAACTTAGAAAGATAAGTGAATTCACACTTAAATAATTTATTAATATGCACTAATTAATTAGCTCTATACAGTTACATACAATATTCAATTTCTTAAAATATATCTGTATTTTCCAATGAACTGAAACAAGAATTTATTATAAGCAGCAGTGTGCTGAAGTACTTAATGACAGGTTCCCCTCCTCCCTTGCAAAAAGCTCCTATCTATAGCTTTGGCCAATTTGTGTAGTGTAAACAATCACCAGGTGTGGTTTCAGCAATGTACACATTCTGATCTGGGAGGTGGATGTTATCTGGTGTCCACACACCCCTAGAAATGACATACTTGGATTTTATGACTTTCCTTGCCTGTGTTATTAGTTGGCCCTGGACCTCAGTGAAATGACTCTTGGAGGGCCAGTTTTTTACATGACAAGAAAGTCATGAATATTTAGAGGCTTTCAATCCATCTGGGATGCCTAAGAAAATCAGTGGTACGTGAATGTTTAAATTTTGTTGAAAAAAGTGAAGAACCCCCCCCTGTTCGCCCAGCGGTGGTAGGTTTGAGAGGAAGAAGCGGAAGTGCCCGTTTTTCCATGCATCATTAGTTTGTGAAGGAGCATCTGGGTTTGGATTCCGAGAACCTCATCCAGATGTTTAGCTTTGGACTAAAATATTAATACATCTGCTCTTTTCTTCCTCATGTTTGGAAAGGAAGGATAATGGGGTTGTATGGAAGTAGAAGTAGAAGCCGTAGAAGGGAGGTGCCGGCAGGATGATGTAAGAGCCATGAATGTGTCACAACCAGGTCTTACCCCGCACTCCTTCCCCTCTTGGTGGATCCTCAGACCAAGGAGGAATGAGCAGCCTCACTCTAATTCTGAGAGAGTTAGCGGGTAGTGACATAGCATCTAAGCGAATACACAAGCAAGTCTTCTGGTTCACACTCTAATTCTTGTCCTAGTGTGACCCCAGTGTTTGCAAAATGAGCCATTCCAGGACTAAGGCAGTAAAAATGGAGGAATTTTTGAACCTATATCATCAAAGTATCTAAAAATGTCACCTTTTTACTGATTAGAGACAAAACCACAATTAAGTAATGCTTTTAATTCAATAAACTTATAAAATGCAGACAAACAGAAATATGGAACTATCAGTCATATTTAGAAGTAGTAACTAAAGAAGTGGCATATGTGTTTCCATCTTTTGTCTATGGACCTACCCATCTATCTAATATTCCTTCTTCCTTCCTCTCTCCCTCCCTCTCCCCTCCCTTTCTGTCATCTCTGTATGTATGCATGTGACTAAAATTTCATTGGATTTTCTCCATTCTTCAAATAGTGATTTTGTGTATATTCCACATATCGATTTGGATGTCCTTTTACAATATTTTGGTGTTATTTTGTTTCATCTGTCATTTAGAGATAGCTTATCATTTAATTTGTTTCATTTATTGATATTATATTCATTGGTTTCATCGAACTGATTAGGTATTTTTATGGTGTGGTTATCTGCTTATCCTTATTATCTGCTGATCCTTATTACAAATGTATTTGAATTTATTTTTTCATCTTATATATTTCTCTTTTCTATTTACTAAATGTCTTTCTAGTTTCAACTTTTTTTCTTTTTGAAGCTTCAGATGGATTGATGGTGTACTTTTATGTTTATTTTACCTTTTTTTGATTTTGTCATTAACTTTTTTAGTGGTTTGAGAATTACTTCTTACTATTTTTGTGGTCACTCTATCATTTTGTGGTCACTTGCAATAAAAATTTGCGTTTTTATTGCAAGTGCTAAAACAAATTGTCATTTCCAGCCTCCTTCTAAATAAGACAAAAATCTTACTTTTTAGCATCCCCGGATATCTCATCCTCCATTTCCCAATAGAGTGTTATACAGAAACTTAATTTGGCTTGTTTCTACATATGTACTGACACAAGCAGTTATAGGTGGGCAGTCAGATCCTGGATAGGTAGATAGGTAGATGGAGGACAGAAGATACAGGTGGGTAGTAAAGCACAGATATCTTCAAGATTCTGGTGTTTCTCCTAAGAGTTCTGATATCCATCTCATTCCAGCATTTTCGTGGTCAGCCTGCTTTTTCTCTCTGGTTGATGTAAGTATTTTCTCTCCTTCTTTAGATGCGCTGTGTCTGCAATTATGTTTGCTGTTACTTTAATTTGGCTGTATGCTTGATGATTTTTTCCAAAGTAAAGACTTGTGACTTTCTGTTCTGAGAAATTCTGAGCAACTCTTTTCTTCAAAAATTGCCTTTCCAGTCTCCTTTCTATTGTGTATAGGTTACAGCTAGCAAATCTAGCTCCAAAGCTTCAATTTGCTTTTGAAAATTTTCATCTCTTGTGTGTGTGTGTGTGTTTGGTTGCTTTCTCAGCAAAGTTTTCAGGCAGTAGTTCATGGTTCAGTCGTGCTCAGTTTTGTATTCAACATATACAGTGGTTTCTTTTGTTTAAAAAATGTTTTGTTTATAATAACTTAATCTTTCATTTTCTTTTATAATTCTTCACCTCCTCTTCTTGTGTTCATGCTTGGTAACCTGTTGTCTTGTTTTATGGGCATTATTCCTTCTGTTTCTCACGGAGGGTATTAGGCGCACTTCCTTTAAAAGCCTTTCAAAATGCTCTATGTCCTTTTTTAAAATTTTTTAATTTTTTAATAAACACATAATGTATTATTAGCCCCAGGGGTACAGGTCTGTGAATTGCCAGGTTTACACACTTCACAGCACTCACCATAGCACATACCCTCCCCAATGTCCGTAACCCCACCACCTTCTCCTGACCACTCTCCCTCCAGCAACCCTCAGTTTGTTTTGTGAGATTAAGAGTCTTTTATGGTTTGTCTCCCTCCTGATCCCATCTTATTTCATTTATTCTTTTCCTACTCCCCAAACCCCCCACGCTGCATTTCCACTTCCTCATATCAGGGAGATCATATGATAGTCCCATCCACATCATCACAAATGGCAAGATTTCATTTCTTTTGATGGCTGCATAGTATTCCATTGCATATATATAACCACATCTTCTTTATCCATTCATCTGTTGATGGACTATTTCCTTTTCACTTCACTTGTATGTCTTCCATTTGTGGAACATGTTGCTCGGCTTTCACTGAGAGTACTAAGAGCAAATTTTTGCTTTTGTTTTTAAGATTTTATTTTATTTAAGAGAGAGAGTGAGCACTAGCAGAGGGGAGAGGCAGAGGGAGAGGGAGAAGCAGACTCTGCACTGAGCAGGGAGCCTGACATGGGGCTCTATCCCAGGACCCTGAGACCATGATCTGAGGTGAAGGCACCAACCTCTGTTGGCAGAACCAACAGAGGCCCAGAAACAAAGCGTTTTGCTGTGACTGTTTTACAGTGGAAAGTTGCAGTGTTCCTCTTGATGGTCACTCCCATGGCTTGCCTACCAGAAAAGCTGAACTTCTGGACAGATGGTTCATGGCTTCCAAAATTCCAGTGTTGCAGAAAAGATGGAACATAAATGGTCAGTCCACGTAAAGGTTAGCTTACAACTGACGCAATGTTACTTCTCCCACATTTGATTCATTAACCCAGAGAACACGCAAGCTCCGATGCTGTGTGAGAGCAGCTGCACACATGTGTGAAAAGTCAGTCTCTTCCAAGGGACTCTTCAGAGTTCAGCTACTGAACAGGAGTGAGTGAACTTGTCCCCGCTTGTTGGAATACGCTTACCCATCCCACACACTATGGCAATATTGTATTTTGTTTCCTCGGTGAGGTCCAATGATTGTTTCAATATATTAATGTACAAAACTCTGCAGCTTGGAACTTCCTAAGTAGAGTTAATTAATTCCTGGATAACTCTCATCATGGAGAAAGAAATTTTACAATGTATCTTTGAAAAGAAAATTATGCTATTTTATTTCACTTTTATTTTTACTTAAAGAAAAAGATCAAACCATGTATTTGTATCATGATTACAGAAATCAAATAGAGAGGAAAGAACACCAGACTTGGAGTTAAAAAAAAAAAAAAAAGGTGGCTCTCATGCCAGATGTCCCAGATGTGATATTTAATAGATAACTTAATCTTTTGGCTCCTTGCTTTTTTCCAATTATGCATGAAATTAAGATATCAGACTTAGTTCACTCTGAACATGTCCTTCATTGCTAAAACTCCATTCAGAGGATTATTTATCATCTCACTGATAAATACAAACATCTAATTAAAATATTGTATACATTCTAGTGATCATAATGCTCGAAATACAGATATGCTTAGGAAGAAAAAGCCACATTTTTTTCTTATTTTTAATAATTTATTTGAAGTCTCAATCTTTCTTCAGCTTCCTAGCATAAATTCAATTACTCAGAGTCACACACACACACACACACACAGATATTGTCAAAAGAGGTCACCCTCAGATTGCTGTTTCTTTTAATTTCCTAAATAAATCACATTTATTTATAATAAGCTTATACATCATTCTAGACTTTGACTTTGTGGTAACCTGGATTCAACCATGGACCCTCTGTTCACATCAGAACCTTTTTAAGTTGGAAAGTATTTTTTTTGAACTGAAGCATCACATGATAAAATGATAAAGCAATAAGCAGTAAGTATGAATGATGATATTTGACTCAGGAGACGCCTCTGATTTGTTTATTTCTACATGAGTAGGACTTTACCTTCTCTCTCTCTCTCTCTTTTTTTTTTTTTTAAGATTTTATTTATTTATTTGACAGAGAGAGATCACAAGTAGGCAGAGAGGCAGAGAGAGAGGGGGAAGCAGGCTCCCTGCCGAGCAGAGAGCCCGATGCGGGACTCGATCCCAAGACCCTGGGATCATGACCTGAGCCTAAGACAGAGGCTTAACCCACTGAGCCACCCAGGCGACCAGTAGGACCTTTTTCTAAATCATTGGTTGTTCCTTTCCACTCAAACTGGGAAACTCCACCACCATTTCTATTGTTGTCAGCCTCGGGAGGACAGAGTACTTGGAGATGTTGCAATCAGAATAGAATGACTGAATTAGAAGCAATGGTATGTTGCCAGTACATGATATAGCAAAACCAAGGAGACATTAAAGAAGGAAATTGACCGCATCTGTGCGAATGGGAGAGGAGGACACTAGAAACACCGGTCAGGGAGACTTGGATCTTAAAAGTATGAAATCTGAATATTGGAGAAACTCAGAATTTTTTTCAATTCATGCCAACAGTCCTGATGTGCAAAGAAGGTTAATTCAGTACAAGTGGTGCATGTCACAAATAGCATTAGCCACTGAAAAGGGATTGTAATGTTATAAAGACGGGCTGTCTTAAAACACCTCAGCTCGGAGACTTGTTTGGTTTTGTCGGGCAAATAATCTCACCAATTCCTTAGTTCAGAGAAAGGCTGGTATTAAGTCAGAGAAACACTAAATCCCCTTATTGGTTTCTTCCATGTATAATTTTGATTCAACCTCTAAAAATATGTATGGTTCTCCTCTCTAGTAGTCATATTAGTAGGTTTATTTTTATAAAAAGGGTCATTAAAGGTAGGAACCTGACATGGTGAGCCACTAATCTACAATGGATATCATTGTTTCCAGAGTTAATGAGCTAGGATTTTGATCAAAGGTGATCCAGTCTGATTGTATCACATGGGACATTCAGCTGAGTATTTCTGGACTATGAAATGATTCACAATGTTTCTAACCATATACATTTGTTTATAGGTCATTGTTTCTCAAACTGTGTCTTCTGGAGTTTTTGTGGAAAACACAGATCATTTGACCTAGCCTCAGAATTTCAAGATGCAAACTAAGGATTGAGAATAACGTGTGAGTTTCTTGTCATATCCATAGAGTAAGAACGTCATGAAGTCATAAACGACACAGGTTTCTTTCATTCAAACCTTTTTTGTGTATCCTCCGGACATATTATTGAATATGAATGCTAGAGGTAGCAAAGGAGAGGAAATGTGGTACCTCTCGGTACTTTGTCTCCATTAAACCAGTACAAGTGAAGGACAAATGACAGATTATTGGCATTATTTGACATTGAATCCTCCCCGTCTGCTTGAGTGTTCTCTCTTTTGCCATCAACAATATTGTCAGGTCAATTTTGATTTAAAAATGGGCAATAGAGATTCTTAAAAATAATGCACACACATCGACTTTCAAACGTGGGGTAGGTGAGCATGTTTAGCATTTGTGTTGACTTTGGAAAACCATGTGTCAGCAAAGCAATTTGATGAAAATGCTCTGAAGGAAAAATGATTACAGAGGCTATCATAAACTTGAATAAATGATTTAGTTATCTAGAAGTCACAGTATGTTTAGAAACCCACCCAATTTTAAGTATGAAATTGAGAGTTGCTCTTTGACTGGTAAACAAAGCTGTTTCGTCAAATCACTTGTTAATTGGTTACACATATTTTTCTACAGTCAGTGCTATTTCCCAAAATCACAAATCTGAAACAAAATTTCAGAAATATGGCAATCTTAGATATTTTAATATTTAAAAAATACAGATAAAAGATTAGCAGTTTATAAGCTACAAAGATCTTAGACTTCCTAAATGGGCTGCAGAAAGTTCTTGGTCCATAGTGGTTTTAAAAGATACCTCAGAGCCACTTTTCATGATCAGTTTGGGTGCTTGGATATACAGCAAAGTGCTGGTTTTGGGATACAGTATAAAGGAAAATATTGTACACTTCCCTAACAGAGATAGGAACATATGATTATATTTATATCCATCAAAGAAGGAGGTAATCTATGAGAAAGTTCTTGCAAGTATCTAAAAATTCAAAATAGTTACTGAGTTGTTGGGTGTTAAGAATTATTGCTAAGTTTGTACACTGAGTTCTGTTATAAATAATTGCACAGAGGGCTGAAAATAATTATAAAAAATTCTAAGAACTCTGGGAAAATTGCTCAAATCAAATTTACTGATAAAAAGTGACATTTTTGAAAGTTCTGAAATAGTTTTTTTTTTTTTTCATCCCAGTTCATTGTTTAGGATAACCATGTTTTGTTTTGTTTTTTTAATTTTTTTAAATTTTTATTGCAGCCAGGTTACAGAATCCATGTCTACGAGGCAAAACAACTTTATAGGTGTGAGAAAGTAAGAATATATATTCCTCTCAATATGGTACATACCTACATTAGGTAGGATTTCAGAAGTTTGTCATCTGCTGCCAAGGAGTTCAGAAATGGCTAAGCTGCAATATATAAAAAAAAATGAGAAGGAGGTCACCAGAGAGATAAGAATAGCATTATGTCAAGGAAAGAAGTGAAAATTGAGAAAAAGGTAGTTTTCTTTGTTTTTCTCATTAGCTTCCACCCCTCCCCCTCTAGCACACCCTCAGAGGGATGTCTTTATGCAGAAAGAAGGGAAGGTGTTGGGATGGGGAATTATTGGGAAAGTTACAAGAATGTTTGATTTTATAACTTTTTTGTGACAGCTTTTTTTTTTTTTTAATAGCTTTTTTTGTGACAGCTATCTCTCAGAGAGATTTAGTCCAGTCTTTAACAGACTCTGGTACCATGGGGTATGTCATAAGGCCAATGAACTCTATAAATATTCTGCAACTAAACAATTTCAATTTTCATTTACATTTCCCTAAAACACTGACACCATTGCTAGAGAGAAAGTAGAGGTTGACCTGAGAGCCTTAGGGCTCATGCTGCCTTCAGCTGGATGGGTTTGGAGGACATTGGTTGGGCTTAGCAAAGCCCTCCTGGAAGGGGTGTACTATTTTCCTAAATGCAACTTGAATCCTCCCGTAGTTCCGTATTTTATTACAGCATCCCTTATTGTAATCTCTGTCCATGTTCTTCTTGCTTCTTCATTTACTCCTTCACCCATCCATCTGCTCATTAATAAGTAACCACTGCCGTCTCACTCCCCATCAAGCGCCATGCTCAGAGGAGAGAGACATAAAGTTGAGAACTGATCTCTGCCCTCAAACAAATTGCATTCCAGCAGATCATGCACCTAGCAGGAAGGACATGCAACCAGATAAGTAGATGACAGTGTGCAGTGTGTTCTAGTGAGACAACTAACACTGGCATTCCTTTTTGATAGAGACATGTACTTATTGCTACCCAACACCCACTTCCCATCTTTCTTGGTGACATGATTCCAAATTTCCTTTGGAAACTAGCCCTCCCCACATCTGTTCATGTCATTTGGGATTATTCTAACTCAAAACAATCTGAGTATCTCATCTTCACTGGACTGCAATTAGTTCTACAGTGGTCTTGTCAGTAAGGGCACGGTGAGTCTGCAAAGAGCACAACCCTTTAGGAAGGGGATAGGGGCAGTGAAGGCCATTTAAATCCCCAGGGTGAACCAGGTCTGAGGAAACCAAGTCATGACACGTGTTCTGAGGGTGTATGAGTCCTGGAACAAACAGTGTTTGAGAGCATTGCCACCTTTTCAGTTATGGGAAGGATAAATGATCTTTAGGTTTTAAGTGAGTTTTCTCTGCCATTTCTGCCACATACATATGAATGATTTCCAAAACACATATGTACATCAGTTTCTATTTTCCTATAATCTAGTGAGCCCCAAGATGTGTTGATGCACAAGTAATAGGTACTTTTCAGACTCAAAAAGAGTGAAATGAGAACTTATTGATTTCCATACCTGATCAGACTGTTTTGCCAGCTCACCTGGTGATATCTATCTGAATGCCACTTGAAATCTTAAAGGCTCCAAGAGCAATTTACACAGGCCAAATCCAGTTGCTACGCATACAATTTATGCTTAGAGATGTGCAGGATTGCAATCCTGCACATATGCAGGATTGGCCCAGATGATTTGATTTGATCTGAAAAACGAAATGCCATGCCTCCCAAAGCTTTGTCAACTCAGTCTATTCAAGCCATTCCTCACTGGCAGGGAGTCAATGAACGAGCACACAATGATTAAATGAAAGTATAAAGGACTTCAGAGTAAGTCCGAGAGAATCAGAGAAAAGCAAATGTAGAAAGAAGCTTTGTTCTCTCTTTTTGTCCTCCCTATAGATTAAAGAACCCCTGCCATACATTTTGCTAATGTCAACATAGGCACAGAGAGTTAACAAGTAAACCAGAAGAAAGATGGAATGTCATTATTACTTTTTTTGAGGGAAGAGGGATTATTTTTAGGAATTATTATATAGAGGAATTATTCTGTCTTTCTTTGCTGTGAATTTACCCGTCAGTAGGTCACTAACACCATTTTCATTTCTGATTTTTGATATTCCAGTGACTTATACAAGACATGATTCGGGCATTTGATGAAATTTGGACAGAAACATAATGATTTTTATATTGTCCCAAGTGTATTCAGTAACCTCACCTGGACACGTGAAATGTGTTGGAAACCTACATGCTCATGAGTCTATTTGCCAACATGTCCTGCTTGGTGCCTGTGACAGCAACTTCTTTCCGTCCACTCACTCGTGCAGTTGGAGTCCCGCTCTTGCGTACAGCAGCAGTAGAAACATTGAATTCTACTCATCATCTCCCTACATGCCAACAATGTCCTTTGATCTTACAGACTCTTTGCTTTCGATCCCCTGGCACAACGTCAGATAGAAGCCAGCACTAGACTGTTTTTCTTTGTAGGCGAACATTCTAGTATTTTCCTAGTATCATGAATTTGATTAATTATGCAGGAAGGCCAAGATAAAGAGCCATGAGAGGCTGATTTGAAGCTCACGTTCCACTTCAGACGGATTTGCTCATCAGTTAAGAAGCAGACTGTGTTGACCATATGCCTGTTTCATAGGTGCACCCTGTTTGGCTCTCATCATTCTTAGGACCATGAGTTTCACTAATAAATATCTTATCAGACCATTTTTTTTTTCTTTCAGGTACAGTATAACACCGTTGTATAAGTTTGATTAATTTGCTACAAACTCCATTTAAGAAAAGTAGTAGTTTTATTTTTGTATCAACAAATTCTACTTTTATTATTACTTTTATTATTAATAGTACCCTAAGACCAAGCAAAAGCTATATTTAGTTGTATAATCACTGATTTCTTTTTTTGTTTGTTTGACTAAACAGTCATTGCTTTTTCTCATGTATGGGTTTGTCCTTCTTATAGCTGTCATATTATTAATAAGCAGAGTAGTAAACATTCTAGCTTATATAAGCTACTTAAGCCACCAAGTGGCTTTTTCTTTTTTTAAGGATGCATCTTTGTCCAAGAAGTTTGAAATGAACTCTATAAAAAAAAGCACTGAAGGTGGTCAGAATCATGTGCATTGACCATGACGATCACCAAGTCTTTCAGGAGGCCCATTAGGAATGACAACTGAGCATGAATGAAGAAGAAGGAAAGAAGGGAAGAAGGGGGAAGGAAGAAAGGGAGGAAGGAAGGAGGAGGGAAGGAAAGAAAGGGCTTATTCTCCAAGCAGCACAGACTTCAAGTATCCCAATTCCAAAAGAGTGACCGTTATTTTCCAGCATATTCCCATTACCTTAACCTTGGCAGTAAAAAGTCCTAGAAGAGAGGATGAAGGAAAAACAAAACCAATATAAACTTAGTATGAATAAATGATGAGTTGGGAGCGTTGGCCTTCTGGCCTACTGATAGAACCAAGGAACAATCTCTTAGGGAAAGGGTGCCGAATGCCATTGCAAGAGGCATCACTGCCAAGGTTGGAAACAGGTGCTAACTACACTGTGCATGCAGCCTATGATACCGACTTCTGCCTCAGAGAACAAATATTTCTCTCTACAGAAAATGTTTTAGTTACACTTGAGACTACATCATGGACATGTTGATTGATGATTCTTTGAACATGTATGGGTGATTAAGCTGCATCCAGATTTTAAAATCCTAAAAAGTAAATAATTACCTTATGTGAACTCACTGTGAAGAGCTATAATGTCTTGTCACGTTTGGAAGCTATTCTAAGACTAAGACTAAGACTAAGGTCCTCTGCCTATTCCTTTGAGCAATCCCAAGATGGCTGAACACACATACTGGAAAACCTTCTCTACAGAATGACAGAACAGACTACACAGAAAGACTTGGCTGAAGGCAGATGGAAAGGCAAGAGGAGGAAGTTCACTTCTGAAATGGCTTCTCAGCCGGACTTAAGTTGCTCTTCCATTACTAATGCCTTATTAAACTCAGAACTGCAAGAGCGACTGGGAAATTCTTGTACACCAATATACTGCAATGCGTCTTTTCTTCTATTTACAACCTTTGTGGATTTTCTTCTCTCCAAGTATTAACTTACTGTGGTCAATTATAGCTATAAAATGGCAGAAAAAAAGCCAATCTTTACAGTCTAGTCAGTCAATCAACAGAATTCTATCAAATACCAAACAAGAGCAAAGCCATGTGAGCTCAACAGAAATGAGACACCTCCAGAAGCTGTTGTGGGCTTGTCCGACCTTGACATCAGGAACAGATCCTTTAAACATTTGTTGACATTTCTTCAAATTTTCCACAATTTTATGACCTGTTCTGAAGCTCCAAGCAGTTTTAATTACTTGACTGTCTGCTCAAGTTTTGCGTGAGTAGTGGATAAGTTGAAAACATTGACCTTTCCAACATCAACTTAGAGTAATTAAGGAAGTGCTACAAAATTCTGCTTACAGAACTATACACTAATGGCAAATAAATGTACATTAGTGACACTTAGATTTTATTCAGTGCTGGCGGTTATGCATTTTCCTTGCTATTCCTGCATTCACAATGTCAAGTGGAGTTTAACAGGATTTTAAAAATTGTTTTTGCCCTTTAAACAATTCTAGGAAAACTTCACACATGATTTTCTTTCCTTGTTTCCTATCTGCCCAGATGCACTGGGATTCGCCAACTGAAGTTGCCCTTGGGTAATATTACAATTTCTGTGCATCCATGCCAGTTCTATAAACCATATGTTCCAACAGCTTTGTATGGTGACCTCTTTCCTAGAACAGCCTTGATTCTGTAGGTCCGTGATCCAAGTCGTTGACCTTTGTGTTTTTTTTTTTTTTTTTGATTCTCATAACATATGAACATTTGTAATGTGAAAACAAGAGAAGTTCTTAGTTTTTGTTATGCAAGTAGAAATCTCCTTGCCATTCTGGTTTTGAGGTAGCCTGGTATTAAGAACAAAGTCATTTTGTTTAATATCTGTAGCATGTTTGCCTTTCTGCTCAGGTGTTGAGACTTCGATCTCATAGCTCTGCAGTGTGATGGTCTCCAAATGTGGAAATGTCAATTGAAATTGGTATTCACCTTTTTCTCTATGACAATTAAAGAGCCAGAGGAAATGCTGACCTAAAAATTATGTTGTGTTTGTGCCACCATCTTTTATATGTCTTCTAACTTGCTCCTTTATGCGAGTAGATATATTGTCATTGAACAAAAATTCAGTGATTGAGACGAAGCTCGATCATCTACCCAAATCTCCATGTTTGGCCTGGAAAGACCCACTCTTTACATGTTGAACTATAACCTTTCAAATCTTTTCAAACATATGTAGACACAATGACGGATATTTCTGTATTTATAAATCATCTATCTACCTATAGGATTTGCCTTATTTTAATATTTAAGTAGAAATGGTATTGTATTGCTTCTTGCTTGTTTTCACTCAACAAATAACATTTGGTAGAGACCTTTCCTATTTCTATGTATAGACTCTCATATATTTTAGATATATCTACCTCCCTTCTTGGTGAAATTCATGTGATTTGCAACTTTTTCTGCCTCAAACAATCAGGCAATGTACATCATTATAAACATCTTTTGTGTCTGTGCAAGCATTTTTCCTTAAATGAATACAAAATGTTGCAAGTTTTAGATCTTAGCATGATATGTAAATAATATTTTGTATTGGGAAACTTTTAATAGTCTAGGAAAAACTTCTCACTAAAAGATATGTAGCATTAAAAAAATTCATCATCGTGGGGTGCCTGGGTGGCTCAGTGAGTTAAAGCCTCTACCTTTGGCTCAGGTCATGATCCTGGGGTCCTGGGATTGAGTCCCTCATCAGGCTCTCTGCTCAGCAAGGAGCCTGCTTCCCCTTCTCTCTGCCTGTCTCTCTGCCTGCTTGTGATCTCTGTCAAATAAATAAATAAAATTTTTTAAAAAAGTATTCATCAGCATCTACCACATTATTACAACAAATTTTGATCTTCAAACTTCTTAGGATTTCCAATCCGGAAGTTGAGAAAAATTATGTCCTGTTACTTACTTTGCATTTTACTGATTATTACTGAGATTCAGTATTTTCTAGGTTTCTTAGTGATGTGTTAGTGAATTAATTATTCAATTCTTTTGTCTATTTCTTTTACTACATTGCTTTTACATAAAGATATACAGGGTTTGGAAAGTATTTTAAATATGAATTCTTTGATATATATGTGTAAATAATTTCCCCCAATCTGTCATTTTACTTTTAAATTTATTTATAATATATTTTTATAGAGCAATTTTAAAATTTGAAACAAACTTTTTTTTTTATTTTGTGGGCTTTATGTTTGTGTTTTGTTTTAGAAGATTTGATAAGCCCAAACTTATCAACATGCCAATAGTTTCCCGCTATATTTTCATATTATTGTTTTGTGATCCTTTAAATCCATCTGGAATGTTTTTAAATGGAGTAATGAGTAATTCTAACCTCATATATTTATATATGAATAGAAGATTGTATACATGCCACATTTTTAGTATTCCCCAATTAATGTGAATGCCAGATTTTACCCACTTTGCAGGAGGCTTGGCCACACAAAAGCTGACTACATTCTCTTTTGCACTTTGCTTCATTTTCTGTAGATGTTGGAAGGCTTATACACTCACTTTCCTGGATTCCTCTGCCGCGAGACAGTCACATGATTCAGTTCTTGCCAAGAAGATGTTTACAGAGTTACTGAAAAGGGGTTTCCACAAAAGGTTTATCTCGGCTCAAACTAAGACAATCCCTTTGCTTTTCCCCTACCACCATCTTCCTGCTTAGAATAGGAATGTGAATTTAAAGATGAAACTTCTTCAAGCCATGTGTGATGAAGATGTACAAGGAAGAATGGTGGCACAGAAGAATTAAAAGAGCCAAATCTGATGGCATCACTAAACCACTGCTTTCAGTGCTGAAATATTAACCATAATTTATTTAATCTTGTGTTAGCTGAGTTTTCTGTTGAATGCAACTGAATGCAATTTTAATGATTAGAAACATAAACCAAATTCCAACATATTCATGTAACTCAGCTCTAGCCTGTTTTCCTTCCTATTGTTGTTTTATCCAACATGAACACACAACAATTCAATTAGTATTTAATTCACACAGATTTAAGTATTCAAAATTTTTAGGAAGGACATAGCTTCTATTATTCTTTATCAAATATTCATAAAATTTTATTCTTTTATTCACTTTTAAAATTTATTATTTTGTTATTTTCCCTAAATAAGCCTTTTTCGATGGGATATAAAGTAAGTATGTTTGAATGTTTTATTTGTTTTGTTTTTGTACCTAAAACGATCATGCTTTTTCTGTTATTAATGTAGAAAATGACAATAATAGGTCATCTCATTTGAACTAAATGAGCTAAATCCTAATTGGTCAGGGACCTTTTTTATTTTAGTGTATTTTGGTAAAATATTATGTTTGATTGTACATCTATGCTTATTACTAATATTGAATTGTAGGATTTTTTCTTTTGGTTTTTTTTTTTTTTTTTTTGGTTTTGCTTACATTTTCTGGCATAATACCATGGTAATTTAAGTCTCAGGAAGTGATTTGGGTATTTTTCCATTGCTTGCTCTTGAATACTTTGTAGAAGATGGGAATTATCCGT
This sequence comes from Mustela nigripes, assembly GCF_022355385.1. Taxonomy (NCBI): domain Eukaryota; kingdom Metazoa; phylum Chordata; class Mammalia; order Carnivora; family Mustelidae; genus Mustela; species Mustela nigripes. Next base: position 86,686,778 of record NC_081564.1, on the reverse strand, counting down.
TCTTTGAACATTTGGCAGAACTTGTTCATAAACTATTTAGGTGTTATGTTTTAGACTTTTCTTCAATTTTAAGGGTGGAATTTTTACTTAGGATGTATCCTTCAAATATCTTATGTAATAATAATTTCAAAACAGTTAAGTTGCTGATTTGACCATTTATCCTTTGCTTTGTAATTTCCCAGATAAACAAAGAAAATGAGAAGATGGACATAAATTTTATGGATTACTATCATTCATAAAAGACATAGATAACCTTACTTGAATTTTTGAGTTTAGGTAACAAAGTGAGTCCTTTATCATAGAGTAGTTCTTATTTTAAGAAAGTAATCTTAGAATACGTGATTTTAGTTAGGAACTTATAATTACAAAGCAGAATCAGACCTATAAATACAGAGAACAAAGTGATGGTTATAGGGGTGGGGTAGGATGAGGGGAACGAGTAGTAAGGGGTTGACAAAACGGGTGAAGTGGTGTGGGAGGTACAGGTTTCCAGCTATGGCATGAATAAGTCACAGGAAAAAGAGGCAGAGCATAAGGAACACAGTTAGTGATATTATTGTAATACTGATGTAATGGGGCAGATGGTAGCTACACGTGTGCTGAACAAGCATAATGCATAAACTTGTCAAATCACTAAGTCTAAATCTGAAACAAATGTAACATTATATGTCAATTATACTTAAATCAAAAAGTACAGATTCTATGATTTATGACATTAATACTGATATTAAAAATAAGACTGACTTAATGGGAATATTATTGAGAATGTCAACAAAGTGACTTGACAAAGAAAGAAAAATGTAAAATTCTAGAGAGTGTCATATAGTAGTATTTCTTCTAATTATAGACCTTTTCTCTAAACACTTTAAAGTCCAATAATAGACAAACGAAAACAAGCTATAGGAGAGACTACTACCACCTTTTTTCTTTGCAAGAAAAATTATGTACCTATATTACTTTGATGCAAATTTAAAACAAAATCATTAAAATGAGGGATGCCTTGGTGGCTCAATCAGTTAAGCATCTGCCTTCAATTTAGATCATGATCCCAGGGTCCTGGGATTGAGTCCCACATGGGGTTCCCTGCTCAGAGGGAAACCTGCTTCTCCCTCTGCCTCTCCCCTCTGCTTGGGTTCTCTGCCTCTCTTTCTCTCTCAAATAAATAAATAGAATCTTTTATGAAATGACACAGCCATAAAAAGCCATTTATGAACATATAGATATACTAGATGGTATTATGTTAAGTGAAATAAGTCAGACTAAGAAATGAAATTATTTTTCATGGGAAATGAATTTTGAAACTATTTTCACTTTAAAGATTAAGAAATTATTAATTATTATTAATAAATATCTTAATAAATATTAAGAAAAGCCCTCAGGACTTTGCAGGGAAATTATGATAAATTACAATAGACCTAAAAAATTTCAACAGAAAAGCATTTTCTTTCTGAACAATACTAGCACAACACAGATTTTGGCTAAAATAAAATATATAATTAAATAAAAGGAAAATAGAGAAGAGATTTATTGCTTTCTAAAAGAGTAAAACATCTATTTCTCTTTTGAAAACTATTTAGCACAAAGACATATTTTATACATCTTTCATATTCAAGTAACAGACACATTCATGGTCCCAATGTTTAGCCTATTATAAACATTATTAATAGGATCCTTAACAGGATCCTATTAATATGATCCGTAACTAAATTTTTTAAGTTACAAAATTTTCTCATTTTGAATATATTTTATGGTAATAGTTCATGTAACCTGGGCAGTATGTGGAATTGTAAATCAGACATTTAGACAGAATCAGTGATGATCAGTCACTTATCTGGGGGATTTTTTTCAAATAATAAATGAATATATTGCTATGCACTGAATTGTGTTCTCCCTCAAACTCACATACTGAAGCTTTCCGCCCAAGATGTGATGGTACCTGGAGATGAAGCCTTGGGGGAGAATCCTGGGTCATGAGGGTGGGGTCCGCCTAAGGTGTTTAGTGCTCAGAATAAGAAAACCTGAGCCACATTCTCTGCTCTGTGAGGACATGGCAGGAAAGTGTCTATCTACAGACCAGGAAAAGGACTCTTAAGGACGCTGAATCTGATCTTAGCTCCTTGGTCTCGGATTTCCTGCCCTTCCGAACTGTGAGAAGTAAATTCTACAGAGTCTTTAGTATTTCGTTTTAGCAGTCTATAGCTGAAGAAGACAAAAATATTCTCTCAAAACACCTCCCACATCTGCCAACATGCACGCACACACACACACATACACACCCCCTGCATGGTGCATGAGTGCAAAGTACCTCGAGCTTAATATAAATTTAAATTAGATAAATTTCACAGACCAACACTCTGTTTTCCATGTCTGACAAAAAAAATCAATCTCAATTAAATTATAATCCATAATCAGCAAAATTTTATAAAAGCCAACTCTAAATCCATATTTAATTTTACAACCATTTAAAATAAAAAAGTCCCCAATTTTTAAGCATCCATACAGAAATATCAATATTTGACAGTAATGATATAAATCACCTTAATGTTTTTGAACGGCCCCATATGTGTATTAATTTGCATATGTAGCATACACATTTGTAGTAAATGTGATATATATGAACAATGGAAGTCAATGACATCCTGTTTGCCTCCCAAAATGATTTGTTTGAAAGTGTTTAAAAATATCTAATAAAGATTGTGTATTTTTTTAACTTTAAAAGATAACAGTATCTTTCACACTCAAAATATTTTAGAAATTTAAAGTTAATTATTTTCTTTCTTTTCAGTCTATCGAGTTTATTGTCTCTTCATTGTTTTTATTTTTAAACTGCAGAACTAACTTCATTGTACCTAAAAAAACCTAAGGACACAGAAAAATCAAGTTGCTTTATTGAATTTTGTGAGGTATCCAAATTCATATTTTACTATATGCTCACTAAATTACTTAATTAAAATAATTAAATATAAAAAGCAAGAAACCTTGAAACTTATCTTACAATATTGCTTTGAAGTGGCAACTTGTAAATTGAGTGGGAAGTCTCAAATCTATGACTTTTTAGTTAAGTTTATCACACTTCACATTCTTTCAGATTGTCTCACTTTCTGTGAGATAGATAGTCTTATTTTAAAATGGAGAAACATGAGGGTCAGAAAGTCTTAGGATTATTTAAATAATAGATCTGAGTTTTCTAAATTAAAGGCTTCTTACTTTAAAGTCAGGTTTTTTTACGACCAGATCTACAAGGATTCTCGGAAATTCTCATTAACTGCTTCAGTTCGCTGGAGAGGATACTCCACACGTGAGGGAAGCAGTTTGGGCTCTTTGGGTTTCCTTCAGAGTTATCTGTGGAGAAAATTTGACTACATAGACTCTTTTGAGAACTTTCAAATTAAGGATGCTGTTTAAATGAATCTGAAGGGTTTAGGCTTAAACACTGAAAGAAATGTAAAGTTAAATAATTTTTTTTCCTTGTAGTCCAGTCATCAAAATCTTTTGTTTCTTTGTTTTGTTTTGTTTTTAAGTTTCAGGGCTAAATGCACAGAGCCTGGCAGGGGGGTGGGGGGATTGAGAGAGTGGTAGAGAGAGAGAAAGTGAGAGACAGATGGAGAGACCGAGGGACTCAAGGACACAGAAGGACAGAGAAGGACAGAGACTTGAGACCCAGAAGGAGCTGAGTCCCATTCACTGTCTTTTGTGAGATTCTTATCAGCTCAGATCTGAGCCTACAATTCCCACGCTGCGTGGATGAAATCAGACTGTGTGTGGTGTGAAAAGCACAACTGTATTTCTGGGAAGAACAACTCCATGGTGAGAGCTTAGCTCCCTCCTCCACACCAGGGAAGCAACAGTAGGATTTTATTGCAGTTTCACAAATCTGGTTGTCTCAAAGTTACATTATTTTGATTCCTGGTAAGGTTGAACCTGTTTCTTCTGTAAATTTTCGTTTTCCCTCTTGCATCTTTCTTAACTGTGGTTTCAGTGGTTCTGGCTTACTTCAGCCACAAATGCCGTCAAGTTCTAATTTGCTGAGTGTTGTGCCTGGTTTCATTTGTTCTGTTCTCCAGGCAGCAGATGCGAACATGAGAGGAGTGCTAGCAACTTGTGGGGTTTCTGGGGATCAGGAGGGACACGTAAGAGAAATACATGTGGGAAGAGGTAGTAGGAGTCAAGAAAACTTTGGATTGTGATGCCGATCTGACGTCCACCCATGTCTGTGAGGGGAAACGGATAAAGGAACTGGTTTGGTCAGGGAAGGACCTCACCATGAACTGGAGTGGATGAAGCCTTGGCCAGCCCAGCAAGGAGCCCTAGGGCATGGGTTGGCTGGTGAAGGTGTTATGCACTGGGCAGAAATGGCCTGGTCTTGGAGTCACCACCATGCTCAGTTACTGGCTCAGAGTTTCCAGAGAAGTTAGCCCCAAGGACTGCTGCTGGATGTGTCTGCTCTCTGCACTCACCACAGGAAAAAGGGGGAAGTCCTTTCTGGAAGGGAGCACCAAGCATAGGACTCCATGCTGCCACAGAGGGCAGCTGATAAGGTAGGAAACAGGGAAACATAATCCCTGTGGAAGGGAGAGCTAGTGGACGAAGGGAGGCAAGTAGTGATAACATTAACAAAGGGCTTCTGGAGGGGTTATGACCATGAAGGAAATAACACACAATCCTTTGGATAGCGTGGCGGGGAAGTACAAGTCTTAGTGTGTAAGGCCTCCCTGGATCACTAATGAGCCCCAACCAGGGTCCAGACAAAATATAACCCTGTGTCCCACAGAACTCCCAACTGCTGGGTCTTCTGTGGGAACGGTGGAAAGAAGTCAGCCATGGCTCTTGAGGGATGTCTCTCACTGAGGCACAGAGCCCAAGCCCTCCTCCACCCATTTGGACTAGCCACTGGGTGTGGCCTTCCCTCAGGGAAGGATGTGACCTTGAGTAAGACCGCTCCCACTGGCCAAGGGCGGATTCTAGAGAAGTCAGGCATGCAGCAGCCAAAACTCCTGGCAAGCAGAACAATGAACATCTCAGTCTGGAGAAGGAATCTGCACGTACACCTCAGCACCTACGGTTCTCTAAGAAACGGAAGTGCCTGGAAGTGAATATAAGTTGTAATCTGAGGAATGGTAAAGTGATATTCAAGGTAATATATTTGGAGAAGTGTTAATGAACTAATAAATTATTAAAGAAAAAAAAGAAAAAAAAAAAGAAAAGGCAGGAGTCAGTCACCGGAGGCAGGCCACCTGTCCAGGGCAGGAGGAGATGAGGCCCGCAGCACCTGTCACCGTCGCTCGTGATGGCGCAGAAAGAACTGGGTTGTGCATGGGTCCTGGAGGGCTGAAGCAGGGGGAGAGCAAGTGCGATGTCTGGATTTTATGCCGGAGAGACTACTGAGTCCATGATAGAGTTCTTCACAGATTTTATATCCTCTATCTGCTAGAATTTGTCAGTTATACTTGTTCAAACTGTGTTTCTCCCATTTCTGTTTCCTTTGACCATTTTTGGATCACTTTTTAATATTAAAAATTTTTTAAATGGCCAAGTCTATCTTTGAAGAATTTCTTGCATGGGCGGATGCTTAGAAAGTCATTCCCCCTCTGTAGACAATCTCTTCCGCACTTCTGCTGTGGACATGATGCTTTCATTTGTAGCTCTTTAGTTTAGCAGATACAAAGGAGTTGAAGTCCCTCAAGAGCAGTGCCGTCATTGGCTCAGAAGTCAACAGGGTGACGCAGTGAGGTCTCAGGCGCTCTCCATCCGCAGCTCATGCTCCTGAGCAATGTATAGAAGGAAAAACAAAAAGAAGAGAAGGGTTTCTTCTGCATTGTTACTGCTCTTCAGGCAGAAGTTTTCCTTCTCGGACCTTTGATTCCCTTCTGCTGTGGATCTCCCATTAGCCCTGTCATGACCCCGTCTCCCAGTCACACATCGGATCCTCAGTCCCAGTCCCGGGCTGTGTTTCTCCCGCTGTGGTTGTCTCTGACACACAAGTTCTTCTAAGTAGCAATAAAGATGTGATTGATCATGGTTTGAGAAGACCTGACCGTTGTCCCCTTTGACGGGGTAGGGGTAGGGGAGACTCGCGGGAGGCCTAAAAATCAATTGTAATGGATAATACAGATTTCTTAACAGCAAAGATGAAAACATAAACACACTTCAGTTATCTTTGGCTGCTAGCAGGATGGGAAAGTCTTGGTAGGAGGCAGATATCGAAGTATTTTTGTTTCTCATCTGTTTGTGCAAAGTCAAAGCTACGTGTTACACTAGTCTTGATGCCAGTCAAACAGTTAAATTTAAAGTCATGCATGCATTCATTCTTTCATCTACTTGCTTTTCCCAGCAAACTTTTTAAAATGCTTTTACTCTTTTTTTAAAATATTTTATTCATTTATGACAGAGAGACCCAGCAAGAGAGGGAACACAAGCAGGGCTGGTGGGAGAGGGAGAAACAGGCTCCCCGCTGAGCGGGGATTCAATGATGCCAGGCTTGATCCCAGGACCCTGGGATCATGACCGGAGCCAAAGGCAGACGATTAACAACTGAGTCACCCAGGTGTCCCACACTGGATTATATTTGGGTTAAGAGATTACTTTTAGGGGCACCTGGGTGGCTCAGTGGGTTAAAGGTCATGATCTCAGTGTTCTGGAATCAAGTCCCTCATAGGGCTTAATTATTTAATTTCTATTAAATCATTAATAAAATTTTATATTTTAATAATATTATATTTTACATTTTAAATTATTATAAAAATTTAATATTTAATAATTATTTTAAAACAGGGGGCTTGACCTTAGGCAGAAAGAGCTGCTGCCCCAGGCTTGTGTTTGTTTATATTCTTGGGAGTCCCAGAGTTAAGGAAAATGGGGATTCTCAAAGGATTTTCATATGTTAAAGAAGATTCCCAGGATACCCAAGGCCTTGCCATTGTCAAGTTGAGGTTGTTTTTCTCTCTGGCAAGGCATTAACATTGAGATAATTGGGAGCTTCCTGGAGAACATTACACTCTGCCCACTTCAAGTGCCTGTCAGGTTGTAAGGACATTCAACTGTGTCTACATTTCCTTCTGGAAGCTTTGTTCTCTAGTTTGCTAAGACATTTGTAAACTGAGGGAGACTCCTGTCTTGCAGGATTGTGATCTCCTTAAGTTAACTATTTGTTTTTCCTTCTCTTAGCTTTAGGGAAGCCAGGAGTGCCTGAGGAATGTCCCATATGTCCCTAATCATTTTTATTACATCTAACCTGTACCAATGCACATACTAGTGCTCTAGGGATAGAACAAGAGGTGTAAGCTCTTAGAAGGAAACAATATTTGATGTTTTAAGATTAAATATAGTCTTGTCATACTAGCTAAGGAATGACTATTCACAAGTTCTCTCTCGTAGCTTCCAGAGATATTTGATTCTCTAAAATTGAACAAAAAGAAGCATAAACATCTTATTGTACTCTCTGTCTCTCATCTCACCTGGTTTCTTTGACTTCTTCTCAAACATGTTCTGCGAGCTATTCAAATTAAAGTAGAATGAAAGCCTGACATCCCTTACAGTGAGAGCTAACGGAGTCTTCATAGCATCAGTGGACATTTAGACAATCTAAAAAGGTCTCCTTTCTAAGCTGATTCCCTTAAAGTTCACATTGAAACATCCCATTTTATTATTACTTTAAAATGTATGTATCAGACAAGGAGTGTGTGTATGTGTGTGTGTGTGCGCACGCATGTGTGTGTGCACATGTGCATTTTACCTTTAATAGACTCAGAACTGGCCACATAGAATTTCCTTTACTAGCACTTGCCTTAACAAACTTCGCTTCATTCTTTAGCATCCTTTCCATGCCCGTTCCCCTACTTCCTCAAGAAGGTTTGCCCAGATCTCTAGTTTCTCAGCAGAGGTTTTTGTATTTTTGCTGACACAGTGGAGCAGAGTGGTAATGAACACTGGATGGACAGCAGGAACCCTGCCTGCATTCTAGTCCTGGTTTTGTCAGGACTAGAGCCCGGTCCTTAGGCAAAGCATTTAACATAGGTTCATACACCCAGATCGTTGCATTAGCTATGAAGGTCATTTTAACTTCTCATTCACACATGAAGCAGCTTGTTCCTGTTTTCTCTCATCTACAATATAATGGAATAATTGTCTTTATGGCAAAAAGATGCTGCGTGGCCGGAATGAGACACTGCTTGCAGAACTCTTAGAAATGCCTGGCACCTAAACAGTGTCTTGTAAGCACTAGCTACTGTTTTGGGGTGAGATGGGGATTGGGAGATGCCTGGGTGCAGACCTGTGGATAGACACAGGATCACCCAGGTAGAGAGCGTTGAATGAGGAAAGAGTCCACACTTGCAGGGTCTGATACAGCATCCGAAGCCACGTGTGGCTATTTCAATTTAAAATTAATAAAATAAAAACTTCAGTTCATCAGTCATACTGGCCTTGTTTCAAGTGTTCGATATTCCCATGGATTCAGGAGCTGTTGGATTGGACAGCGTAGACAGAGAACGTTTTCAGACTCACAGACAGCCCTGTGGGAAGCAATTATATAGAACAAAACCCCAAGGAACATGTTCCAATTAAGGAATCATGATAATAATAGCTAGCTCAGTGAGTATGTATCTTGTCACGTACTATGTTAAAAATCTTAATAAATTATCTCCACATCATCCTCAAAAGCTCTATGAAATACTCACAATTGTTATTCACATGTTTCATTGGAGGAAACCAGGAAGGATGGTTTAAAGGAAAGTTCCAGGTGACTTGCCAAGGATAAGGATTGGGAATGCCGTGACCCACATCTAAGTTAGATTCCAAAAGGGCCATTATAGATCAGTCTTTCATTCAGCTGCCAGCACCTCTACTACCACATGGGGCCAATTCTGAGATTCCTACAAATGGCACCGTTCATCTTGAGAATATGCTCATTCTTTATGTGTAGGTTCATGTTTCATTTTTGGAAGTGCTGCATCTCCTATGGTCACAAAGAGCGGTGATAATAACGAGATAAATATTTTCAAAATATTTCTGACTTTTCTAACTTCAAAGCCAAAAGACACAATATGTTAAATAATTTACCCAATGGTGATTTATTTTTCCATTTTTTCCCCAGTTTCGTTGAAGTATGATGGACAAAATTGTATATATTCGCAACAGGAAGTTTCAGTGTATGTACGCATTGTGAGTGGTTGCCACAATCAAGCCCATTAGACACCCATCACCTCACGGAGTTGCCTTCTTTTTTGATGGGGAGAACACCTAAGATCTACTCTTTGAGCAAATTTTGAATGTACACTACAGATTACTAACTATAATCACCATGCCGTATCTTAGATTTAGAACTTCTTCATCTTATAACTGGAAGCCTGTAGCTTTGACCAATATCTCCTTTTCTCCCCTCATCCTCCAGTCCAAAGTAACTACCATTATACTCTCTGCTTCGGTAAGTTCCATAATTTTAGATTCCACATATATGGAAGATTATACAGTATTTGTCCTTCTGCATCTAACTTATTTCACTTAGCATGATGTCCTCCAGATTTGTCAATGCTCTCACAAAAGGTAGGATTTCCTTCTTTTATACGGCAGAGCATAGGCCATTACATGGACCACATTTCCTTTATGTACTCAGCACCCACAGACATTTAGGGCGTCTCCGTATCTTGGTTATTGTGAATATTCCAATGGTGCATGTTATTAGTATCTGGCTTGGGACACTTTAGGTGAAGCACAGAAACTAGCCAGTTCCTGGATTTTAAGTCTGATGCTTGGGGTGCCTGGTGACTCCGTCAGTTAAGGGTCTGCCTTTGGCTCTGATCAAGGCTTCGGGGTCCTGGGATTGAGCACTCCATTGGGCTCACTGCTCAACGGGGAGCCTGTGTCTCCCTCTCTTCCCCATTTCTGTTCTCTCTCACTCTGTCTCTCTCAAATAAATAAATAAAATCTTCAAATAAATAAATAAATCTGATGCTTTTCCCACTGGTGTCTTCTTGTGATGTATCTATCATGTAAGGTTCACACTTAGTGTATCATGGATGCATTTACCTTCTTTTACAGTTTGTGGTCAAACATTACCTGAGGACAATTGAAATGGGGCATAAATCACAGCTTTTCTTGTTTCCACCTGAAAAGGAAGCCTCCAGGCTGCAGCCTGCTGTCCCTGGCCTTTGTTTTTGCCTCCTTGTGTTTTGCATGGTGTCAATAGTCAAAAATTAACTATTTCGCTTGCTGAGGTTTTGACAATGCTGTAGATCTATCATCAATCATGTTAGATGATAAAATTAACACAACCAAACCCTATTGTAGTCACTTTGAAGCAAAAAATTGCTTTTCAGGGATAATAATAGCTTTTTCCAAGACTCTGCCTTCCCCGCTCCTTCTACAACTTGCGGTTGGTGATTGGCAGGTGGCAATCTCTTTCAGTTGACATGTGTCTGCATTTATGTTTTCTTCAGTGACATTTTGATGATAGGTGTGACTCGTGTGATGCTAATAATACTTTTCACATTCATCTCATTTTTGCCCCAAATACTTACATATGCAGAAAATTGCTATATTTGTAAAAAACTGTTCTGTAGAATTCTATGAACTTAGAGAATTACTGCTTCATTTGATGTTGAAAATGTCATTGTCTGATTATTTCTACCCATCCCGTCAACCTCACTCTGAAATGTTATTTCAGGGTAAGAGGGAAAAATGATGTTCTCAAAAACCCAAAACCCAAACCCCAAACTGAGCATTTGTACCTCAATAAGACGATGATGCTAGTGCCATGTATCAGGGCTAATTACAGAGGAAGCGTGCTATTTATTCTCATGGGAAAACATGGGTCAAGAAATTTATTGTTGAAACCATTAAAATGATTTGTCACATTCTTTCCTTTAGCATGTATGTTCAACTGATAGACTAAAAAATGTCAGTTTTCATGTAGAAGTGCTTCTTCACAGTTTGTATTTTAAGAAATGTAAATATACAGGGCTGCCTGGGTGGCTCCCTGGGTTAAAGCCTCTGACTTCGGCTCAGGTCATGATCCCAGGGTCCTGGGATCGAGCCCCACATCGGGCTCTCTGCTCTGTGGGGAGCCTGCTTCCTCCTCTCTCTCTGCCTGCCTCTCTGCCTACTCGTGATCTCTATCTGTCAAATAAATAAATAAAATCTTAAAATAAAGAAATGTAAATATACAAAAATTATAGAAAAACGTAAACTTAATGCTATGATACATTTTATGTTCACACATGTCCTGCAACTGAATATGAAATTTGAAATGGAATTTTTAACTTTCCTTTGGGATTTTACATTTTTTAAAAGATCATTTATTTATTTATTTGAGAAAGAGAGACAGAGCAGAAAAGTGCAGGGTGGGGGAGGAGGGAGGGATGGGGGAGAGGCACAAGCAGGCTCCCCACTGAGCAGGGAGCCCCACGTGGGACTTGATCCCAGGACCCTGGCATCATCATCTGAGCCAAAGGCAGACGCTTAACGACTGAGCCACAGAGGTGTCCTACATTTTTAAAAACCAAACAGCTTTTCTAAGGCAACTTCATTTTGTGAAGTAGCATTTTAAAATAATACTCATAAAATAAGACTGACATAGTAACTTAAATAGAAAAAATTATGTTCATGCTCCACTGTGTGCCCACCCTTATTCAAAACATTGTAAAAAAGAAACAAAAATCAAAGTCCCTGATCTCTGTATTCAAAGATTTTGCTTTTGAACAATAAAAGAAAATATCAGAAGACAAAAGATGAAATATAAAATGTGCTATAAAATAGTTTTTAAACTATCTAAATAGATAGCATTACTATTTTTAACATGTTAGTGTTGTTTGAGAAGAACTTACATAGAAATTGGTGCTTAATATGGACCTTGAGGAAACTGTAAGATTTCGGTGAAAGTCTACAAAATGTGACAAAATTCAACTACCAATGCTGACTAGAGACAAAGAATTAGTTACTTAGAACCTCTAATAACTAAAAATCATAAAATAACATAAAAATCATATTGTAAGCAAAATTATGGTTGTAAGAGCTTTCTCATGTAAATAAGCAGGGGAAAATTCATTTGATTTTGATGTGTTTAATTCCAATTAAAGTAAGTTCATGTAATTCACAATGACAAAATGGATACCACTAAAATAAACTCTGGGAAGAATTTGTTTAGATTCTCCTGTCGGTTTTACATAGTCATAACATTTTTTCATTCATAAGATAATATAAACACAAATATATGTGTTTTATGGCATCCAATTTGCCTATATGAAAAGTATTCTTTTGCCACCCTTGAATCCTTTTGAGTTCTTGTTATATGAGGAGCTTTTGCCAATCCTTGTTAAGACTTAAATATGGGTAGAAGAAAGATTTCAGTAGACTTATATGCTGATGTTCTTATATAATTGCATTTTATAGCTGGGGCCACAGTGAAATAGGACCTGAGGTAATTTCTGTGGAGATCCTCCTGTTGACTGACACCACAGGCAGAATTCACTGACTTTACACTGGTGAATAAAAATTAAAAACGCAAGGAGAATACGTCAGAGACGACATCACCATTTCTAATACTGGGATGAATTATTAACATCAGCAAAGGGGTAGGGGAGGAAAACTTCATCGATAATAAATGAAATCAATCCTAAAAAGAGCTTTGCCTGAAATGCTGAGCACCAGTAAGTGGATATGTGTTTACTCTCTGAGAAGTTGTACGTGATAAAAATATAAACAGACTGTTTCCACCGAAATGAGAAGAAAATGCAGTTAGAGGATGACTCCCCATTACAGCAACCTTGAGGAGGCTACAAAAGCAAGCAGAGTGAATGGGTTCTGAAAACTCACCCAAGAACTGTGAGAAACCACTGTGGAGAGAAGGCTGAGTCATGGTGGAGGAGGGCGATTTGGCTCGCTGGAGCTGCCCAAAGTGTCAGAAACAAGGCAGCTTAAGCGGCGACTTATTCTCTGGCAGTTCTGGAGACCAGAAGTCCAAGGTCAAGGTGTGTTCAGGACTGGTACCTTCTAAGGTTCACAAGGTAGAATCTGCCCCAGCTCTCTCCTGGCTTTTGGTGGCTGGTCTGCAGTCCTTAGCTGGTAGACTCATCACCCTACCTCTGTATTCACATGGAATTCTCGTGTGTGTGTGTCTGTATCCAGAGTTCCCTTCTATAAGGACACTGGTCATACTGGATTAGGGCCCATCTGACTCCAGTGCATCCTCATCTTAACTAATTATGTCTGCAATAACCCTGTTATCAGATTTTTGAGGCACTGAGTTAAGACTTTGGTATCTGAATATTGAGGGTCTCAATTTACCCCATAACAGAAGACTGGATCCAAAAGGGGGGCAGATCCCATGATTGTGAGAATAGACTCAGAGAGAAACTCCCCGTCCCCTGCTGTGTCCTTTTCCATTTTCCACATCACCCTGAGCCCCTCTCCACCCACACCAGATGTGGATAGGGAACCTGTGCCACAGCCAGTGGCCAAAAGAGGTGGCGGGGTATATTCCCTTACGATTGTTGCTGTCACAAATTGCCACAAATTTCATGCCTTAAAACAGCATAAGTTTATGATTTTATGATTTTATATTTGTGTAAGTCTATAGTCTTGATGCCATTATTTCATATTTTGTGCTTATAAACTTTATTCTGATTCTGTGAGCTGAGTATGAAATTTAGAAAGGATTTTAAAACTTTCCTTTAGAACTTTAAAATTCTAAAACTGGAACAAGGAAATTTTTTATATATACAGATATAATAAGATTTACATGTTAAATTCATTAAGAAATTTTTATTTAAGTTTCATCATGTGCCTAATTCTATGTAAGGCATTAAAAAAAGAAATATATGGGGCGCCTGGGTGGCTCAGTGGGTTGGGCCTCTGCCTTCGGCTCAGGTCATGATCCCAGGGGCCTGGGATCGAGTCCCGCATGGGGCTCTCTGCTCAGCAGGGAGCCTGCTTCTCCTCATCTCTCTCTCTGTCTGTCTCTCTGCCTATTTGTGATCTCTCTCTGTCAAATAAATAAATAAAATCTTTAAAAAAAAAAAGAAATATACACAAAATTAAGTTGTTGCATATTTTATATAATATATACATATCAAACCATATATACAACTCAAATTGTAAGAAATACTTTAAAAGAAGAAAGGTTAAATCTAGAATGTGTAAGGAAATAATGTGCAAACTACTTGAAGAGATACCACAACTCTTTTAAACATTTGTTCAAATCTTTTGAAAAGGGCTATGGAGGAATTGGTGTTTGATATGGGCCCTGAAGATTTGCTAAGATTTGGTGAGAGTCTACTAGACATGTATAGAATGTCCAACCAAAAATGATGACTAGAGGCAAATAATCGGTTATTTTGAACACCTAAAACTTAAAACTTTTGTTAAATTAAGGGGTGAGCATTTTAGTTCCTTCTGAAGTTCTAAGGCAAAATCTGTTTCCTTGCCTTTTTCATCTCCCAAAGGCACGTGCATCCCCTGGCTTCTGGCCCCTTCCTCCATCTTCAAAACTATCACATCACTTCGACCCCTACTCCTGTCACAGAACTCCTTATCTTACTCTTTTCCTTTGTAAGACCCTTATGATTACATTGGACCCACCTGTATCCTCTTGGATAATCTCTGTCTCAAGATCCTTGATTTACTCACATCCACAGAATCCCCCTCGCCATGGAAAGTAACAAACTTACAGGTCTGGGTATTAGTACCCAGACTTCGTGCGTGTGTGGGGGAGGATCATTATTTGAGGTGACATCAGAGTGTTGCCAGTTCCCAGTTGAGGGAGGGAGTAGATGTCACTGGCTCACTGGCCAGCAAGGAGTCTGGGACATTTCCTTATGTCCCCCATGGGTTCTCCCACCACCCTTTCACAAACTACTGTTTCATATTGCTTTACTCAAGCACTCCTTGTGGTAGATACTTCTGATGTTTACTACTATCTATATTCTCTTTCCCTCCTGCGCACATGGAAGACTGTACTTCCTGTGACTCTTGTATTCTTGCCAGATTTTTCCAGACCACAACCATGAAGAAACCTAGATGTTTCTCCACGTTCCCCTTTTTAATGTTGATGGGGCCAGTGACTATAAAGATGGTTAAGATGCTATCAAATGGAGTCCCTAAGGACCAATGTGGGGCAGAAACTTCCCATTTGTGATCCTGTCCTTACCTCATATATGTTTTAAGAGATTTTGTATGTGTGAAGAATAACCTTTTCTGGAAGATTAAGTCACTGCTATTTTGGGGTTCTTTGTCCACATCGTCTGCTATTTAGGTGAACCATAACACATGCATTTTTTTACTATATATGTTTTTCTTTCTACCAGACTGTGAGCTTTCGAGAGAGAGAGAACAATAGTTCTTTTAATCATATTCCTAGTAACAAAAGAATATTTGGCTTAAGTATGGTATTTGAAAGAGTAAAATAATTAATCATACAGTGCATTCTTGCTCATGTATTGTCCTCAAGTGTTCTTTTCTCAAGTCTCTCTGTCCTTATCATAGAGGAAGGTTGAGTATATGTTGCATAATATACATTTTTAAGTAATTCCATGGACTTTCACAATGAAATTTTATCCATGCACACTGACTATAAAATCTTATTATTCTATCAAATTACATTTAACAAAAACAAGAGTTAAATTGGTACTTTTCAGTGCTTTTCGCAGAGCAAATGCACAGATAAGAAAGAGAAGGCATCTTGAAAGCTTATTTTCATATCACAAATGTATGAGTCCTTATGTGCAAAGCATTTATGAGAGGGAGAGAAGCCAGCAAAAGGCAGAGGGTGGAGGAGAGAGATAGTGGGCACATGGACGCTCTCCTACTTCTGTGCTTCCAACAAGAAACATGGCATGGCCAATCTTTCTTGTGTGGTAGCAACGAACGTGCTCGACTTAAGTCAGCGTCTAACTCGGGATAAGGTCCCATAATCTTGCAGCTGAACAATCTAGTGAAACCCACTCTTTCACAAGGGTGAATTCCTCATGTGCATGGATTCTGGACAATTACATCAATATATAAGGAAACAAGCATAAATCTCTCTGAGAATAACTTTACAGAAAGAAAGTTACATTTATGGACTGAAAGAAAATACAGAACCTTCATAATCTTGTTGAATTTGCTCATTTTGTTTCAAACTCAAAAGTCTTTTCAGGACAAATTAAATTTTCTATGACTTTCCAGAAGCATTTAAAGTAATTTATTTTAGGTTTATTCTGCATGCCTACTCCTGGGCACAGTCATAGGATAAACATTTGAGGCACTACTCTCTTCTTTGAGTCTTTAGTGTAGAGTATTTTATAGGAAAGTACATGGCAGGATGGAGATCTGGTAGAGAGGGAGTGATTTGCACCTCAGTCACATCTAGTTTTACTAGCTGTGTTTTCATGGATGGATGAAGACCCAGCAATATTAAGGTAAGATATTTAAAGACTATAATGATAGTCGTACTCAAGAGAATTATCTATATTTTGGACTTATTTTAATCAATATTGAATTACTCTGTACTTTCATATTTTTCAAAAGGAATATCAGTATATACATCTGAAGTTAAATATCTAGAATTATAGAAGACAATATTAGGATAAAGGTTTTTCTAAAGCCATCATTATATTGGAACCAGAGCTAAAAAGAGAGGATATATATATATATATATTTTTTTTTTTTTTTCTTTTGGTAACCCTTTATTATTTTGGACCTTGTCCTCTACTAGTTTCACTGATATAGGTAAGTGTATCCTATATCATTGAATTAGTTCATAAATGAGTTTGTTGTTCTTAGCTTCTGATCTTATCTTGGCCAAGAATGTCCAAATTTGCTAAGATAGAGCAGGAGTGTGTTTTAAAGTTTGCATCTTCTTAGCAAAGAGAAGGAGTGTCAGAGCCAGAATATGCTGTTAGCGATAACCCGGAAATTAGATTTTCTGTAAGGCTCCAATGAGCTCATCAAATATTTAGAGAGCCCTACGCTAATAATCCTATCAAGGGATATGCTGCATTCAGCATTATGGGTTGTGGTAATCAAGCAGACGAAACCAAAGAATAGCTCTTTCATTTATATCTGGTATTCCTGTTTGTCCTCTCATTGTGGAAATGTTATTTATCAAATCACTCTTTCATCTTTATCGTCATAACCGGTGAAAATCAAGTGCTGATGGTTCTCCACGGCTTGGACTCAGGTCCTCCTGGAACGTGCATGCTCCCCTCAGAGCAAGACTGCTTCTTCTGGTCCGGGCAGAGCCTGTAACTTGGGTGGGCTGCTAGATCCAGAATGCCATTTCCTTGTACTGAGGGGAGTATTGTTACGGCAACAAGTCAACTCCTTCATCTTTCTCTTCTTAGTAACAAGACCCCTTATTCTGACCTTCACCCCAGGAAGGATATGAAGGTTGTTCAGAATATACCACCCCCAAATAAGGCACTCTGGCACAAGGATGATTTTGAGATGAAGGCAACTGTTTTCCTGGAAGCAGACCCTAAATTCCTGTTATAATGCTCCCAACTCACATGTTCCAGGAAGGGGATGCCAACCCTCCACTGGGGGTAGCATCATCCCGAGAAGACTCTACACCCTCAGACCCTCTGGAGAGCCCCTATCTCCCTCTGGGTTTCCCCTATACATTTACTTACCCTAGTTTGCACCGTTAAAAATCTAAACCCCTCTTCCTTTGTCCTGTCACTTCCCACTGATTGATAGTTCCCCTGTCCTAAACACCCCTTTGAGTTACTCATTGCTGGGTTTCTCCCCGTTGTGTTTGGGGGAATGGAGGTGGGAGGGAATTAATACGAAACTCTCTTTTTTTCTTGTTAATCCACTTTCTGTTGTTCTAATTTTCAAGGCTCCAGTCACAGAAACTAAGGGACAAAAGAAGAAAGATTTTTTTCCCTTCCCCTATAGAAGGCATAGGGACTTTGTGGAATATAATTAAAATATTTTCTTGGATGGATGAGTAGGAGACCACAGAAATAAGATGAATTTTGAAGGAAGGTGGTACTTCATCATGTCTATAAATAAGGCTTGGGAAGCTAGCACGATACTGAGCTCTAAAGCAGCAGGGCAATTCTATATTAATGGTGCAAAACGTCCCTTGAGGAATGCTTAAGAATGCTCCGTGACTGGAATTTGAAACCATAGGAACCCAGGGATGTTTAATTCCCTAGAGATCATCTGCCCATGTTTTTAAAAGGACTAACTGTGCCAACTCATCTCCATATCAGGCCATCTCTGTATTTGGGGATGTAGCTCAATGGTAGAGCATATGCTTTGCAGGCATAAGGTCCCAGGTTCGATCCCTCGCATCTCCATGACTTATTCCCCTCAACTGTACTAACCTGATTTTTAGGCTCATTCATGAAATATCATAGCATCCTTACAGTGGAAGGTACATCATCAGCACTGCACATCAGTCTAGATGACAGGTGATATCTTACTCTATTAAATGAACTCCATGAAAAGCTTGGGTTGTGATAATATTTTCTTTCAGTATCAATAGCATCTTTTAATTTTTTTATTTTTATTTTTTTATTATTATTATTTTTAAGATTTTATTTATTTATTTGACAGAGATCACAAGTAGGCAGAGAGGCAGGCAGAGAGAGAGGAGGAAGCAGGCTCCCTGCTGAGCAGAGAGCCCGATGCGGGAATCGATCCCAGGACCCTGAGATCATGACCTGGCCGACGGCAGCAACTTAACCCACTGAGCCACCCAGGCGCCTGTTAATAGCATCTTTTTATTAATTGAAAATAAAAACCTAGTCTTCCCAACAAATCTTTACTTCTCTCCTGGATTTATCTGAATTACTGCTAACACCCCATTTCTTTTCATAAAACCATACAAATGGTCAGGTGGGCACTTACCCGCTTTGCCGTGGGCATAGCCCACTTCAAGAATGAAAACACAGCAAACATACTTCTTACACTTCTTATTCTCAAAGTATTTTCACATGCGATATTCTTTTGTTATTTGCAGCAGAGTTATAGGAGGTGATAGTGCTGGGTCAGCCTCACAGACTTCACAAAGTAGAGAGATGTCTTTGGTGAGTTCCACCTCTTCTGCATTACTGATCTATTTGAGTATATGGTTGTCTACTTTCCCTGGATGTCTTAGTTGTATCTCCCATTCTCATCGGGACAGTTAAGGTAACTCTCATGCTGCCCATCAGCCTTCCTTCCCAGATAGCACATGATGGTGTTTGATGTGAATCAAGGTACAGTTCTCCCTCTGTGTTGAGGACCCCCCGGAAGTGGCCCTGCTTGCCTTTACTTGTTTGCATTATGAATAAAACTGGGAGATCCAATGTTCAACACTTAATTTGTGAGGATAAATCTAAGACCTTCAGATCAAAGACATTTTTAATTATGTAATACAAGGTTGTACATGGATTCGTATTTCGGAGGAATATTAAAAAACTCCCTTAACTTATTCACCATCTTTGAGAAGCTATTAAACCTGAGAAGAGAGTGAAACAGTTTCTCTAATTACTAACATATATTACACATTTTATTGCTTCATTTGAAATAGTATCTCTTCTCCGTGTGCTCTCAAGGTCAATGTCCCCTTTCTTGGATCACAAAGATGCTTGGAAAGAGAAAGAGAAAGGTTACGGGCACCAGCTCAGCCCCTGTCACCACCTGCCCAAAGCTGTGTGACAATCCCCATATTTTCTTGACAGCCCAAACGACACCCTTCTTTTTCTTAAAGCATGACTCAACTGTCAAGTTCTTGAACTAAAGTCAAATACCATTTCATTTTTTTATATTCTGGAAAACGGGAGGATTGTCATAGAAGTAAAACCAGAAACTGTAAAACAAAGAAGCATTGCATGTTTTCTGTGCCCAAGAGGGCCAAAAAGAGAAAAACACCACCAACAAAACAAGGAACAAGTACTATGACAGTTATGGGATGATGACGCAGCAGCATGAGACCCTCCATTCCTTACCACAACCTATATGGTAGGTGCTCTCTTCAGCCCCATTATAAAACTGAGGAAACTGATGAACTGGGGTCCTGCACAATTGCTTTAGGTCATAGGTCTAGCTGAGCAGTGTGGCCACTACACAGACCTGAGAATCACTCTGGCCCTGACACTACAGAGACGTGTAATGTTGAGAAATGAATCTGTCTCTATGGGTCCCCTAGATTGCACGCAGATGGTCACAGGCTGGAGCCAAAACAGCCTGGGCTCTGGTGCTGGTTTGACTCCACACTCAGGATTCTGGCTAGACTAGATGTCTGTGTGGGCCTTGTAGCCCCAGTGACCTCCAGTAGTTTTAGAAAACAGCAATAATAATATTTAGCTCAGAGGCATTTGGGGGAATCTGGAAAGTTGACATATTTTACATGTCTTAATTCCTGAAACACTAACTGTCAATAGACATGAGTTCCTATTTTTTCCTTGATCAAGTAAGAGAAAGATGAGGAGTCTTATCATTCCAAAACACAAATTCCAAGACAAACCCATTATTTGGAGAATTAAGGAATATAACTAATGAAAGGAATATAAAAAATACATAGAAATATAAATAATTTCAAAGTTTTGTGCAATATTTTAATGAAAGTGAATGGGTAGAATTATTCAAAAAAGAGTCAGAGTACAGTAAACATGCTTTGAGCTTGAAGAAGGGAGGGAACTCATAACCTGGTAAGGTTTGGGAATTTTGTAGGACTAGGGAAACAGTGCAGGTACAGAAGACTGCAGAGCCTTTTAAAGAGGCAAAAAAGTGGGGGTGCCTGGGTGGTTCAATTGGTTAAGCATCTGACTTTTGATTTTAACTTGGTTCATGGTCTCAGAGTCGCGGGATCGAGCCTTGTGTTGGTCTCGTGAATCAGCTCAGAGTCTGTTCGAGATTCTCTCTCCCTCTGCCTTCCTCACACCCTCCTCCATTTGCTCACATGCTTTCTCTGTCCAAATAAATAAATAAAATCGAGAGAGAGAGAGAGAGAGAGAGAGAAAGAGAAATGTGCTCACCATCCACCATGTGGCAACATGCGCAGAGGAGGCCAGACAGTACAAGAATTCGGAGATCAAGGATCCACATTTGATAGGAGCCGATCAGAGAGTGAATTATACTGTGAAGTCAGGGGGTGGGAGATAAAGCAGGAATGGAGACTTGCAATCCAAGTTGGGGTGGCTGTAGATGTCTGGAGAATTTGCTCTTGATGCCGGTGATAAAGGTTAGACCCCATTACTTCTTATATTTTTCATTTCCTCTTGATTTCTTGATTCCTGTAATGCTCAGTTCAGAATCACTCTCTTCCCCAAGGTTCCTTACACCTGCCAGCCACGTCAGGTGCCCCTTCACTGAACACTCAATGTCCCATGCTTCCTTTTATCACAAAACTCATCATACTTGACTGTAACTTATGGACGCTTTGCCTTGTCTAATGATTGTGAGCTCCTCGAGAATGGAGATCATCTCTTAGTCATCTTCATGTTTTTATAACTTTACATTAGAGTAGTAGACTTACAGAAAAGTTGGGAAGATAGTACAGAGTCTCCATATACCTCGGCACAGGGTACCCCTTATTGACATCATGTATCAGCAATGGTACCTTTGTTAAAATGAACAAAGCACTATCAATACATAATTAAGTAAAGTCCATAATTTATTCAGGTTTTCTTAGATTTTACCTAATGTCCTATTTCCGTACCATGATACTATTCAGAAGGATGTTTGAGTGTCTTCTTAGTTTTTTCTCCAGTGTGACTGGTTTTCAGACTTCCCTTGTTTTTCCTTAACAGTTTTGAGGTCAGATACAAAGCAGTACTGGTTAAGTATATCGGAGGATCCCCTTTTAGTGGAATTAGTCTGATGTTTGTCTCATTAGTAGATTGCAGTTACAGGTTTTTGGAAAGAAAAGCACAGATGTAAAATGCTATTTTTGTGACATCATCTCAAGGCTATATGCTCTCACATACTTATCATTGTTAATATTGACTTAATCACCTGGCTGATATTTTTCAGATTTATCTACTGTAGAGTCCCCCACCCTTTCTATACTGTGTTCTGGAAGGAAATCACTATGTGCAGCCTGCACTCAATAAGTAGAAAGTCCCCCTTTCTGTAGGATGGAGAACCTATACATTATTCTGAATTATTTGGTACAAGAATTCTCTACCATTTATTAAATTTATGCAGTCATTTAGTCATCAGTAAGTACTCATGCCTATTTATTTTATACTTTGGGTTATAATCCAATGCAACTTTATTTTTTGGTCAAATGGCTCCTGTTGTGGCTATTGGGAGCTCTCTCAGTTGACCCTTGCATCCCTCCAACACACCCCCATGAGTGTCCGCTTGTGTGTGCTCAGCATTTCCCTACTTTCTGACATCACAAGGTATTGCAGAATCATTTTTCATATTTTCTTTCTCAGTCCTGGAATCAACCATTTCTCCCAAGAGCTCTGGGTTTTTGTTTCTTTCTTTTGCTTTTGTTTTGTTCTATTTTTGTTTCTGAGAATGGTATTAGAAGCCACAATTCAGGAGCTCAGAGTGCTGATTGACCACTGGGGCTTCAGTTTTTTGAGATTATCTCACCTGCCTAAGCAAGAACATATATGCAAATGTATAGTTATGCATGAATATCTACAAATACTTCTAGGTGTAACCAGCTGTATCATATTGAGTGCAACATGAGTTCCTACTGATGTCTCCACCTCTAATGCATTACCATGTGGATGATTCTAGCCTCCTCAATTTGCTTATCTGTAAAGTCCCACCTTAACATTGAGGCATCTATCTACTGACATGTTCAGCTGCGTATACATGTACCAGAATTGTGACAGCAGAATCAGAATTGTTAACCTGTATCAACTAGAAAGCAGTGTTTAGTTGCATTCATTTTGATCTTGGTCATACAGATTCCACCCATTTCCAAAGTTACTTAGATGAGCACCTTCCCCCAGCCCCTTATGTGAGGTTGTTTCGAACATTTGTAACAGATAGAATCTCTTGTCACAAATGATCTAACTTCTTAACAATTTTCTAATTTGTATACTTTTTGTCGTGATGTCCTATAGGTTTGGAAAAATGAACTGCATCATGTATCTACTATCACAGTATTGTACAGACTAGTATAAATTCCCTAAATCTGGGACACCTGGGTAGCTCAGTTGGTTGTGTCTACCTTCCACTCAGGTCATGATTCCAGGCACCTAGGATCTAGTCCCACACTAGGCTCCTTGCTCAGCAGGGAGCCCGGTTCTCTCTCTGCCTGCTGCTCTCCCTGCTTGTAATCACTCTCTCTCTCTGACAAATAAATAAATAAAATCTTTAAAAAAAATTACCTAAATCTTCTGTATTCCACCTATGCATCCTTCCCATCTCCCCACAAAGCTCTGGCAACCACTGATCTTTTTATTGTGTCTATAATTTTGCCTTTTCTAAGATAAGATATAATTAGAACAATACGGTGTCAGTCTTTTTCTGACTGTCCTATTTAATGTATCTATATACACATAAGATTCCTCCGTTTTCCATGGTTTCATCACATATGAATAATTGAAATGAGTCATAAATACAGTGTATTTGTGTATAGATGGAGTGTATTTTCGACAGTGGTTATCCTGAAACACGAGGCACCAGGAGGCACTTGAGGTTTTGTTATTATTACTTTAAGTTCTTTGATTTGCTTTGATTGTTGCTAGAGCCTCCCAGTCTCCCAGAAAAACACGTGAAGACATGTGTACACACATAGACGTGAATGGGACCTACATCTTTATTTTAAAGTTATTTCTTCTAATATCCATCTTTATGTTGAAATCACACTCAAGCTATATTTGCTAGCCATGATAAGAACTTTAATGTCTTATAGCAACTATCAAAAATCTATTGTTGAATTAAGAATTGCTAGTATTACAGAAGAAATATCAGCTGCTTGTGGTGATTTGGATCTCTTGTTTTAACATTGATGCAAAAAACTTGAATATATTCCATAAGTGCTGAAATATAGAGATAAGTGTATCTTGAATAACGACGTGGAGAAGTCACCAATAAGCACCTTTAGTAAATTGCAAATTATTGTCTATTGCAATGTCCAGAAATGTAAGTTTCAGAGAGAGTGGCATTTCTCCCGGAAATTGGATCCTTGGAAGGGTGAGTCAGCCGAGTCCAAACTTTGATCTCAGCACTGCGGAGAGTGTCAGAGATAGCAATCACAGGCAAGGAAGTGGGTCAGTTTGCCCCCCTGAGAACAGGATTTTTCCACTCACTTCCTGGTGGATGAAAAAAGTATTCTGTGCCAATCTGCCCATCCTAACCTCCCTTTAAATCCTCTCTTCATTTATAGAAACACAAAAATCTGTTTCCTAATGAGCAATGTATCTATCAGTAAGTCCAAGGGTCATGCATGCTAATGCTCAGATTCAGAGCTATTTGCAAAAGAGACTGTTGCACACATGCCGGGACTTGATCACACCCAAGGCTCTGTACACCTTCCCAGCGCTCCCCGGCTGCCACTAGTGCAATTATGGCTTCCTCCATGGGCTCTCATTTTTAGCCCTTCTTGGGCACGGTGCCTCCCAAATTTGCCTGCTTTCTCTAGTCCTTGTATAAAAACTCCCTTATTCTGTAACTTGCAGTGACTTTTCTTCCTGACCACATTTAGACTAATGTCCTGAGATAAACACCTTTCTTGGAAGGAGTTGAGGATTTATTTACACATTTGTAGACTGTTACATTTGTATATGTATTTACCTAAAAGCAGAAAAAAAGCAAAACTGTGGTTATATATTGATGGGTTATTTTTCATAGAATTTGTATGCTTTGGTGAAAACAACTTTAAAATGCCATAGATTTTACTATGTTTTCTATTACTGTAAACACTTTACATGTAAAGAAAAACAGGAAGCACAATTAAATATTCTTACCTGATGCAAAGTAAACACCCAAGAAGATTGTTTTTGTGGTCATTACAAAGCACATAAAGCCATATGAGGTATAAAAATATATATTTCTAAAAGCTCACAATTTGTAACCAATTGAATAAATGTATTGAAAATTGCTTGTAAGGTAGAAAGTTTCACAAATCATTTTTCACTTCCATTCAGACATGGGTCTGGAACACCGTTACTAACCGTGATTAATACTGCTTTTATCTTGAAATTTCCTTCATCTACACAACCAATGCTCAAAATCAAGATATTAAAATATGTGTTTTTATTGCTCAATTTGCATATTCAAGAAACAGTAGTTGAGGTTCCTACATGGATTTCTACTTAGTAAATCTTGTGAGTTAAGGCAGAAATGGAAAATAGCAGTCCCATCTACTAAGAAAAAGATTTAATTTTCAGCTATCAAAGTTGCAATGCAGTTTGTAACGTGGGGCTTGTACTGAACATGTCCTTCACGTGTTATTTTGCTATTGCATGGTTTCTGTCCTTTCTGAGACTGCCACGCATAATGATATCAAGTAGAGTTCCTCTTCTTGCTATTGTCACTCACACTTCACTTGATAAACAGTACTGGACAGGATGGAAGGTGGAAAAAATGCTTTTTCCAAAATTTGTGGAAGCTTTATGCATTGTTATCTATTTCAAAAGAAAGAGATCACAGAAATGCGCTTTTCCTTTACACATGTGTCAAACTGGGAACAAGAGGCCACATTTCAATGGAAGGGTCTTCTGTACTACTTCCTTCTTCTGTACCTTCCTATGTCACCTCTCTTGGGGTGGCCCTTAATACAGGTGGAGTAAAATGCATTAAACTCTGTGATGTCCCTGTGTTGAAAGATTTCATTTCTGCTTCATCCAGGGATAATATTCTGGACCATGGAACTGGGAGTGCAGCGAATATAGAAATGTCCAACTGGGGCACCTGGGTGACTAAGTCGGTTAAGCGTCTGTCTTTATCTCAGGTCATGATCCCAGGGTCTTAGGATCAAGCCCTGCATTGGCCTCCCTGCTCAGCAGGGAGCCTGTTACTCCATCTCCTACCACCCCTGCTTGTGTTCACTCTCTCTGTGAAATAAATAAAATCTTAAAAAAAAGAAAGAAAGAAAAAGAAAGAAAGATAAAAAGAAAGAAACGTCCAGCTGTAAAGATGCCATTAGGCAGGACATTAAGTCTAGAAGATTCTTTGTTTCTCTATGAAGCAGAACTAAAAAGAAGTATTTGAAATAGACCTCTCTATTAATTATACATGTTTAAACTTGCTTCTGTGTGGTATTAATTTTAACTCTCTTGAGACAGCAGTTCTATTATAGCTCCAAGTCTTCTTTAGGGATAGGGACATCCAGTTAGCATTCCAAAATTACAAATTCTATTTACTAGTATTGAAACTGGGATGTAACTTTTTTAGCATAATATTTGCATTTTTGAGCAGTTTAGTTTTTAAGATTTATGTTAGAAACAAATTGATCCTTCAGTAGTGATGACAGATCTTTAAGTAAACATGAGAAAATAAATATAAATATGTGCCTTCTCCATATATTATTACTCAATTTCCAGAGCAAATAAGAAGGTTGGGACAACTTTATATCTCTCACTTAAGTAAATAGATTTACATGATTGAGGTAATCATTGTTTCCCTTCCCTTGAAATAAAAATAGTAGGCAGCAAAGTACTTAAAATCCAAAGAAATTAGTATATTTCCATTTTTTATTTAAATTTTTAAGATATTTATTTATTTATTTGAGGAGAGAGCCCACACCGATGAGTGGGTGGGGGTGGGGCAGTGGGAGAGAATGGGAGAATCCTCAAGCAGACCCTGGGCTAAGGTAGACCCTGAGTCAGGGCTCCATCTCATGACCCTGAGATCATCACCTGAGCTGAAACCAAGAGACGAAGACTCAAGCAACTGAGCCACCGAGACACCCTGAATACTTTGCATTTCTCTTTTTAAAAATCTTACTTGTGAAGTGGAACAAAAAGTAATGGGTCCAGGATAATATGAATAACAAGTACAGAGAATATCAGAACTCTTGTTGTCCTCAGGTATTTTGCCGGGAAGTAAATATCAATGATTGTCATGTCTCTAAGAGAAAATTCAGGGCATGTTCTTTTAAATTTATCAACCATGTCATTGCTTTTCATTTTATACTCTTGCAATATTTTAATAAAATATTGCCTTATTATTGAGGGTAATGACTGCTAACACTGAAGCATCACTAGTAATTTTTTCCTTAGATATCTTCCATACACCTGTGAACTTAAATGGAGAAACAAAGCAATTAAATTGTCACAGATTTTTAATGGATTACCAATATGGTTGCTTTCTTTGGAGTTGAGTGGGTTATGATGGGTATCACATATATCCCAGTTTCTCAGAAGTATTATTTATGTGCACAGAAATCTTTAAGAAAAATGACTAACTTTTGAAAAAGAATAATTTTGGGTATAGTTACAATTTTATATACTATAATTTTATAAATCAAATCTTGCACACTAATATGCAGGTACAGATATTAAAGCATTGCTGTATGCAGTATCTCTCTTCTGAGTCTTTATATTTTAATAATGTTTCAAGGTCTAGGATAGATCTCACTCTTTCTATCTATGAAAATGATAATCAGTAAATTTATTGAACAACATAATATAGTTCAAGTGCATTAACTCTAGAGCCAGAATCTCAGTCCCTCCACTATTAGATGTGACTGAAAGCTACTTACCTTTTGTGTATCTCTATTTTCTCGATTATAAAAAGAGGGAATGACAGTATGGATATGGTGCTGTTATGAGGATTCATTAAGTTAATACATGTAAACCATTTTGAAGAGGGACATGTAGTGTTTTATAATTGCCAATTACTGCTCTTTTGTTTGATTTTATCAAAACCCTATTAGTAATGCTACCTTTTCACTTTTTGAGATAAAAACCTGAAATTAACCCACTTTAATTTACTTGCCCAAGGTCACATACCTTGAAAGAATTGTAGCCTGGATTATAACCGAGATTATATGATCAAAGTCCACGGGTTTTATTTCTATGCTATAATTTCTCAATCCATATGCATTTTTCCTGATCTCTCCATTTTTTATTATCCTTGGGTTATATCTGATATAGTTATGGGACAGTTCTGAATTTACCTATGCGCTGCTTTATAGATACTCTTCTCCATACGTTTTATTTTATTCATTCAGATAGGTTAGAATCTCATCAAAGGAAGTGTTGTGACTTAACCCAGCTCTTTCTGAGTCTGTACTATTGTCCTTAAGCAGTAGTATTTGCTTAATACACAAGATTTTATTAGAACAATGCTGAAAAGATATGTTTTAAAATATGCAAATCTAATTACAAATTTCTGTAGAATTTTTTGAAATGTTGGCAAATATATTCAGCATAATTATATTTTCCTCCATCAACCACCATTGTTCGCTTCCTGAAAGTTTTTGATGCATAGATTAAAGGTTGACGAGAAGGATGTTGCACAGCTGTAACAAGAGGGAAAAGTACATTACTCCAGAAGAAAAAAAAAGGGAGGATATTGATAATTCCACCTGGCCAAAAGGTATGTGTAATAATTTAACTGCACAGCACAAATGGCATTCAAAATCTGTGTTCTCTTTAGTTGCCAAGTTTAAGCTTGCTTCATAAAATTAGAGTTACTTGGAGTGATTCTGAATTATAAAATGGTAGTCTGCAAAGAACATCTGTGCTCCAACCTCTAGTATAATAAATGTGGGATATATTTATTCAGGGTAATCCAGAATAAAATATGCTTCCTTGAATTAGCTAGCTATTGACTGCACATGAAGGGATAGAGAACTGAATACCTTGTCTCTGGTAGCTGAATACTTATTATATCATATTTTGCATCATAGAGGCAGTAAGTCAAAGATCACAGTGAGACTAAGAGTCAGGTATAAAAGCCCTAGTAGCAGTAACCTATTACTTAACCTGTTTCCTGAACTTTGTAGGTATCTATGTTTAGCAGCAGTTAAGCAGTTCTAAAGGACTGTAATGAGTACCAGGGTGTACTTACTTAGAGTAAGAGAAAATGAAAAAAAGGATTTGAACACAGATATTCCTAACAGCATGTGCTAAATCTTCTTTATGAGCAACATTTTAATAAGGCCACGAAGAAATGTAATTGAGATAAAATATGATCATTAATGCACATGGTTGTGCTGTATTAATTTACGTACATATATCAAACATGACCTGTTTCCCAAAGCTCCCTTTTGAAGATAAATTAGATGCTAAAGTTTTAAGCAAACAATGTCATTTATGTTGCAGCTTGAAAATAAAGGACATTTTCAAAAGGTCCGATCTGAATTACAGTAGGTGTTTACTCACTATGATATGTAAAGCTCTTAACTGATAACGCACTTTTTCTTCATCAACAAGAAAGTTTAGTGTTATAGAAATAAGAATATTTGTAATATTAGACTACCTCTTATGAAAGAAACAGTAAATCTCACTAAACAAAACTTAAAACACAAAATTCTAATGTGTTAATAGTGCTAAATTAGCACTGTTTTATCGGCTAGTAAAATGTCTAAAATGGACTCTAGTAGCTAAGCACGATCCATAGGGACACATACTCATTTCTTATTTAAATTTTGGCACTTCTTCTTGAAATGATGATCATTTGTTACACAATCATCTTCTAATGGCTATTCCATGGCATAGCCACTGCACTCAGATCATGATATATACTTTTCTTCTTGCAATTTTGACGATATTTATTTAAAATAATTTAGTGACTGGATCAAGTTTGAATTTAAAAACTTAAGTAAATATGAATTGTAAGGAACAGACTCAACTATAGATAACAAACTCATGGTTACCAGAGGGGGGTCAGGGGATGGGTGAAATAGATTAAGGGCCCACTTACCACGATGAGCATGAATGTATAGAATCATTAAATCACTATATCATACACCTTAAACTAATAAAGCACTGTATGTTAACTGCACTGGAATTAAAATTAAAAACCTAATAAAAATGAATTGCAATGTCATTGAAAATTATTCATGCATTTATTGGTGTCTGGAATATTTTAAAAAGAGGTTAAGGTGGCACATGAAAACCATGAATTAGTAAGACAGAAATGTTATATGGAGCAACAATAAATAAGGGAGAAGCTTTGCAAGAATTCTGTGTTTTGAAAGGCACGAGATTAATATGGTATTTGGCCTACAGGTTGGAAATAACCCAACTCAATGCTAGCCTTTCTTAAATGAAAATTTTTACGTCAAGTTTGCATCACATATGAACTCTACCATGCTCACCTAGCATTCAATAACTGGGTTTTATGTTCTTTAAATACAGATTATCTTCCCTCTTCAAGATGTGTACTGTGCCTCACTGCCCTTCCCTTACAACATGAGGAAAATGGCCTTCCCTCACAGCATGCGATCTATACCGCAGCCTGCTTGGTGTCTAAACCTACCCAGCTGGCCAAGTTCTCACCATCTTCCCTTTATCCTTTCTAAAAGGTCCCTCCATATCCTACCTTAACTGAAACCTCTCTTTCCCCATAGATAATAAATTCCCTCCACCTCTCTAAAATCTCATTATTGTACCTTCCATATTCCTAAGGATCACTGTCCTTTTCTGTGTACATTTTTATTCCATGTAATTATTTTTCTACCTTATGAAAAGGTGTAATGATCCTTACAACTTGGTATGAATTACTTTTCTGTTGCTACCGTAACCAATTGTCATAGGTTTATGAGCTCAAAACAACACCCACTTATTATTTCATAGTTCTGTGGGACGGAAGTATCAGCAGTCTGGTGAGCTCAATGGGGTACTCTGCTGAACATTTCATAAAGCCAAACTCAGGTGTCTGTCAGTCTGTGCTTTTCCTGGCAGGGTCTAGGGAGAATCTGTTTCCAGCATAATTCAGCCAACTGGTAGAATCCAATTGGTAGAATACAATTCTACCAATTGGTAGAATCCAGTTCCTTGTTGATATAGCTACAAGGTCCTCATTTATTTGCTGGCTATCAGCTGGGGTGGCTGACCTCTGATCTTAAAGGCTGCCTAATTCCTTGGCATATAGTACCCTCCCTCATCAAAGCCAGCAATAGTATGTCAATTCTCAGACTTCACCTTCTGTTTCTAAGAGCTCATGTGTTTACTTGGACCCACCTGGAAAATCCTTAAACTCTTCTGATTAGTAACCCTAACCACATATGCACAGTTCCTTTTGCCATATAAAGTAAAATATTAATCATTTCAGGGATGGAGTATGGAATTGCCATACACCTGGACTATCTATTAATTTTTCCACTATTTTCTCATTAATTAAAGATTTTGGCACACATTTCACACTTACATTTATCATCCCTAGTCTAGGTGATCTCAAGCTCCAGGATGATGTCATAGCCACAGTTTTTTGGCTCCTCACCTCCACTAAGCTTCTCAGTCTGTAGGTGTTCCATAACAATTCTGTACTCATCAATTCTTATAAAAAAATGCTTAGGGTTCTTCTCTGGTTTTAAAATTTTACATTTCATGTCTCACTCCCCTACCTTGCAAACTCCAGTGCCTTGAACCTTCTGCTTTCAGCTGAAATCATCCCCTTTCATGTTGGAGGTTTCCTTATGTCAACTATTCTTCTACCCATACCATAACCCTTTTGTTCTTTGTTCTTCAATATACTTTTTGCTCTGAGACCAAAACCTACTTGAATCCAGTTTGATGCCTTCTTCATGACTATACTCAGGTTTCTCAGTTTTATTTAAAAAGTATATATACAGTATAGGTTGATGCCAATAGTGAGAATGAAAGAACACCAGACTTCAGCTGGGTCCTCAGTATCACCAGCAATCCTCCTACATCTCCTAGTGAACTTTCTCTTCTGTTCTTCAATATGATGTTTTAAATGTTCTCTCTTATCTTCAAATCTCCAACTCCACAACTGTCTCTTTCATGTGAGAAAATTATAGACAAATGTCTAACATACATAAATACAAAAATCCTCCGCAAAATATTAGCAAAACAAATTCAACAGTGTGTAAAGGCAGATACACGTGACAACCAAGAGGGATTTATCCCCAGGTTCAACATTCAAAAGTCAACTAATGTAATCCATCAACAGCCTTAAAAAAGGTTCACACGATCATATCAATAGATACAGAAAAAAGCATTTGACAAAATCCAACAGCCATTCATAACAAAAATTCTCAGTAAACTAGGAAGAGAGGGAAACGTACTCAACTTGATAAAGAATATCTACAAAAAACCTGGACCTAATGTCATATTCACATCTTCTCTGCTAAGATAAAGAATGAAGCAAGTATATCTCTTCCTCATTACTCCATACTAACATTGTATTGGGAAAAAAAAGGAAACGAAAGGTGTATAGAATGGGAAAGGAGAAATAAAACTTTGTTGCAGATGATATGATAGTTTATATGGGATATCTGAAAGAATAAAGAAAAAAATTCTGGAATGTGCTATGCTAATGATTATAGGAAGGTTTCAGGATACAAGGTTATTAGACAATGGTTAATTGTTGTCCTAGTTTTATGTTTTCCTTCATATAGATCATATGCATATTTTGTTAGATTTATACTTAAATGTTTCATATTTGGAGGTGCTAATATAAATAATATTGTATTTTTAATTTCAAAATTCCATTTGTCCACTGTTAACAGTGGACAAACATAAAACTAGGATGAATAAAATAGAAAAAGAATTAAATAAATGGTGATATATCTTATGTTCATGGAAAACCAACAATATCAAGATGTCACTTTTCAACTTAATCTGAAGATTCAATGCAATCCCAGTCAAAATTCCAATGAATTATTTTGTGGGTGTTGGCACACTGATTCATAGGGGGGAAGCAAAAGACCCAGAGTTGCTAACATGATATTGAAGGAGAACAAAGCTGAATGGATAAATAAACTCTGGTATATTCAGACAATTGAATATTATTTATTACTAAAAAGAAATGAGTTACCAAGCCATGAAAAGACCTGGAGAACCTGAAACACATATTATGAAGTGATGAAAGAAGCCAATCTGAAAAGGCCGTATTCTGTGATTCCAACGATATGACAACCTGGAAAGGACACAATTATGGCTAAAGAAGATTAGTGGTTTTCAGGGACTGACTAGTGGGAATGGGGGGTAGATAAAGAGTTGGAGCGCAGAAGATTTTTAAGACAGTGAACATACTCTGTATGTTACTATAATGGTTGGTACCAGTCCATTTCTGTTTGTCTGTGGCAAGAGTGAACCCAAGGGAAACCATTGACTTTGGGGTGATTAAGATGTGTCAAGGTAGGCTCATCAATTGTAACAAATGTACCACTTAGGTAAGGAATGTTAAGAATGGGGGATGTTGTACGGTTTTGTGGGGCTGAAGGGTATATTGGGAATCTTTGTACCTTTCTCTTAATTTCACTGTGAACCTAAAGCTTCTGTAAAAAAAAAAAAATTAGGTTTTTATTAAAGGAACAGAATGTCTAGGTCATCTGTAGACAGGGCGATAATCACAAGTGATACCCAAAGTTTTGTTTTGTTGGCTAGCTTTACTGATATTAATTTAAAAATATAAGATGTCTATATGAATTTAAAATTAAACCAAAAATACAAAATGAAAAATAAGTTTAGAAGATTATGTTATAAAAACCAAATGGAATAAGAAGAAAAAAATCTTGACCAAGGTATTAGAAAATAGAAAACCAAAGACCAAAATGCAAAATCTCTCTAGAGAGGTAATTAAAGACCTTCAGCTCAGGGTGGCCATGGATATCCAGAAAATCTCTTGATCATTTATTTTCGAGGTCCTAGGCTGATGGGATAAACAATTTTCATAGCTGGATAATCATAGCTGAAAAGAACAGCATGATAGGGGATTTGAAATTGCCTGCATGCTGTATATAATCCTGTCTTCTTGAGTTACAACCACATCATTGAGTAAGGAGGAATATAAATCTGAGTATCTTTCACCAATGTCGAGTAAGAGAATAACGACTTATTAGTTAAATATTTCTATCTCATCCCCCCTTTTGTAAAATGTTTGAGGAATGAGCATGTGTTTCAGAATTCTCACTTAAGAACTGTTAACTCACAGGGTTTTAGTTAAAATTACATTTGGATCCATCTGGCATTGCAGAAGTAAAAGATCTTCTCTTTAGTCGAAAGGAAAAACACATTGATCATATGCTTTTATCATGCTGGAAAGCTGAATGTTTTCCATTTTTTATTAAGTAGGAACAGCACGATCAGAGCACAACTTATGGTTGCGAACCACAGGACTTGGCGAGCATCACCTCTCATGGATTTTGGAGCACTTACACTCCCACTACCCGCTTGGATAAATGTACATGGAAAACCATCTAATTTTCCAAGTGGTGCACCAAATACCCATGAAATAATATCCCAAGGGTGATTGTGCCTTAAGGCCCATATGCTCTAGCATCTGCCTTATTTAACTCATCTTCCAACCTCCAGGGTAAACAGAGCAACTTGTTACTGGGGTCACATGAAAAAGTTTGACAAAAGTCAAACTTTTTCTCCGCTCTTGTGTTTCACATAATGAGAGAGACAAAACAGATGATAGAGAAAAAGGAAATGTCTAAAGAGAACATTACCATCCTTACCATGGTGTTACTAAATGGCAAAGGGGAAGGGGTTATTCTCTTTTGAAAAATAATGGTCTACTTTGCAGGTGAAATGTTTTCATCAACTAAAGGTCTTATAAGAAACCAGTATGGCTCTAATTTGGTGTTTTAAGTTAATGAGTGGGAAGATATTTTATTTGATTAAGTCGGAGAATGGGGAAGGGAGAATGTCTTTTGGAGGTATCAAGAAGATACACATTTGTTCTTTCTTATAAGTGTTTTCATTACCAGATGAGTCACAACAATTTTATTCCCTAGTTTTTCAGAGTGAAGTTTATGTCCCTCCTCCCGGTCTTAAGACAGCACTAACATCAGGTTTTATTGACAGTCCTCCATGATAAGCCGGTTTATGATGGGTTTTTGTTTCATTGACATATAGCACAAACAGTTTGGAGGATGGTCCATGGACTCATGGCACATAGCCTTCTCAGAGCACATGACTTGAAATATACAAGGGCATAAGAGTTAATGGGCTCAAAACACTGGCTCTGACACGGATGACAGACAGAACAGCAATCTTAAGCATATCTACAACAGTTGTGGGAACATATCTACCAAATGCTATAGCTCTGGTAGCCAGATGCTTCCAGTTCTCTACATCCCATTGCTAGGCATCAAATGTTTATTTTTACTGCTGCTTTTGGCACTTTCCTCCTGTCTTCTGCACTGTTCTTTCCTCCCCAATTTATGTGACACTAGGTTCCCCAGCCCCCTTTGTACTTTTCTGATGCTCCTTTTGTCTCTTTTACTTTATCCTCTTTTTCCTCCCAGTCTCCTCCCATGTTCATGTTCAAGGTGGATGCTGGCCTCACTTTTAGAACTTTAGATTCTTTCATCCAGTTCACACATGCACCTCTGCTTGCCTGAAGCACTCAATGTCTGAAATGGAACTCACTCTTTGTTTCTGTCCTTCCCCATTCAACGTAAATGATCTTTCTTAGGACTCATGGTGGCCCCTTCATCAAGTCAGTCATTCAATTGGAAAACCATGACATCATTGTAGATGCTTCTCTTCACTTGCCTGCCTTGAACTGATTGTTGCAAAGTTCTGTTGTGTCTGCCTTCTCCCTGTATCTGAGCTCCTTTTCCTACACTCCAACTTCACTGTTCTATGCTAAGATTGATTCTTCTTCTATTAGGCTTCTCTCTCTGATACCCTGGCCCTCAATACCATATACCCATAATCATTGACTTTTAGGTCATTTTTGTTAAATTCAAATTTACTTACACAGTCAGTCTTTTTGAAACCTTTATTATAATATCCCATTGCTTTTGAGTTCAGTTTCAGTGTTCTCAGTGTTATCTGTATGAGGCCAGTATAATCTGCCCCTATCCAATGGTAATCATCATCTATTATTGCATAAAAGTATTACACCAAGGTTAAATAGCTTAAACCAATGGCTATGTACCTTCCCAGAGTTTCTTGTGTGTACGTAGAGTTTCTATGTACCTTTTCCAGGTGAAAATCCAAGGCACAGCTAAGCTGGTGCCTCTGGCTCAGATTCTTTCATCTAGCTGTATTCAACTTGTCCACCAGCCTGTAGTCATCTTCAAGTTTAACTGGGTTTTGGTTTTTAGCAGAGCCTGAAGCCTCACCAACTGCAGACTAGATACTATTAGATTCTTGCTACTTGGGCTTCATTAAGGCTAATCATAAAATGGCAGCTTCCCCCCCACCCCTGGGCATTAAGACTGTACAGGAGCATGAGAAAAGGAAGACAAGATGGCAGTCACAGTATCTTTGTGCTGTAATTTCAAGAATGACACCCCCCCCTTTTTTAAAGAATGGCATCCTATCACTTTTGTTGTGTTCTCCTTATTAGAAGAGAGCCATTGGTCCCTTGGATACAAGGTATGAATTAAAGGCATGGATAAAAGGCATGGATGTGAGTCGGTGGGGGGCGGGGCAGTGGTCGGGAGTCATCTTAGAGGCTGTCTTTCACATTCAGAGCCCAGCATAATCTCTTGTTACTCCTTCTATTCCCTGGGTTTGTGTTTAAAGGTTTTTTGTTTGTTTGTTTGTTTGTTTGTTTGTTTGTTTTTAAAGATTTTATTTATTCGACAGAGAGAGATCACAAGTAGGCAGAGATGCAGGCAGAGAGAGAGGAGGAAGCAGGCTCCCCACCGAGCAGAGAGCCCGATGCAGGGCTTGATCCCAGGACCCTAGGATCATGACCTGAGCCGAAAGCAGAGGCTTTAACCCACTGAGCCACCCAGGCGCCCCGGGTTTGTGTTTAAATATCTAAATATATTGTGCTGTTTTTCTTGAATCTGCTTTCTTGAATATGTGTACGTTGTTGCTTTGTCTGAAACACTTCTTTCCCTAGACGGATTGGACAACTTATATGAACACTTCAAATTCAGCTTCAGGTATGAACTCCTCTATAAGACCTTCCTTAAACTCTTGTTGAGTGTCTTCTGTTCCTTTTGTGGTCCTCTGTTACTGAGGGCATTATACTATCTTTATTAGTTTATGAAGTTTCCATTAGACTGTGAGGTCCTTGAGAGTATGAGCCCTGTTACATTAAATGCTCCTCGAATAAGTATCAATGAATTATACAGTGAGCTGAATGGTTTTTAATTTACCATATTAACTGCAGCATCATTTTCCTGATTTATTATATCCATTTTAGGATGTATCATTGTAACATTGTCAATTCTATGACAATTCTATGACATATATGACATATATACATATATACATATATACATATATATGTATATATATATATATGCAAAAAGATAAATTTAGCAAATTATTGATCACCTTTCATTTATTATGTTGATCACTGGGCAAAAAATTACTGTGTAAACTATGTCTTTTCAAGGAGCTCATAATTTAATGGTGGCAATATATTAAAGATAAACTTTAGCTTTATCATCTTTAGTTATGTTTCCTTGGTGAGGCTCTTAATTTTTTTTAACCTTATAATAACAATACTGATGCCTACTTCAGAGAGTTATTATAGCATTCATTTTAATTTTCTTTTTAATATGATATTCTTTGGTGTTATTTCAGGTAATCGCTCCTTTTACTATGAAGTATGCTTGAAATCTTTAATCAATCTTTTTTAAATCATTGTATTTTATTTTATTATTTTGTTTTGTTTTATTTTATCACGATAAGCGTGCTATTTAATCCTCATCCCCTATTTCCACAGATGGGGTTCTAGGCCATATTATTTGCTGATTACATTATCTCATTACCAGTTATTTAACCTTTCTGAGCTAGTTTGCATATGTAAATTGGAGTTAATAGACACCTCATAGGCACCTATAAAGATTAATTGTGATAACTAAAATAAAGTGTCCTTCCATAATAATTATTCACAAAATATTAGTTTTCTAATATTGTTTCACTGATTGATTACAAGAAGAGAAACTGGATTGGCTATGACATGATTCTGGAAGATTCAACTCCACTGATCACCTAAGTTGTCAGTCATCTGATGACTAAGACAATCCACATTTTTCATACTTACTTAATATCAAATTCTCTCAAAATTCAATAATAAATTTTAACTAAGTCCCTCTCACAGATAAATTCTTCTTCTTTTTATTTTACATATTCTTTTTCTGTGGACTAGTGTAAATTTTTTAGAGTATACAGTGCAGATTAGATGTTGGTGAATTCTCCCCACCATAATCAAATGGTATCTTCATCACTTTCATTGATATCACTTGCTTTTAAGAGTGTTAACATCTCGGGCGCCTGGGTGGCTCAGTGGGTTAAGCCGCTGCCTTCGGCTCAGGTCATGATCTCAGAGTCCTGGGATCGAGTCCCGCATCGGGCTCTCTGCTCAGCGGAGAGCCTGCTTCCCTCTCTCTCTCTGCCTGCCTCTCCATCTACTTGTGATTTCTCTCTGTCAAATAAATAAATAAAATCTTAAAAAAAAAAAAAAAAAAAAAAAGAGTGTTAACATCTCAGTTCGGATGAATAAACAAAATGGTTTTCTGAACTTGGTAGGAGAATTTTACCTCTTTGCGAATAAGAATTACTTTGCCAGGGGCATTTGGGTAGCACAGACAGTTAAGCATTGGAGTCTTGGTTTTGACTCAGCTCCTGATCTCAAGGTCATGAGATTGAGACCTGTGCTGGCCTTGAGCTCCATGCAGAATCTGCTTGAGATTCTTTCTGCCTCTGCCTCTGGCACTCCTGCTTATGCTATCTCTCTAAAATAAATAAATAATTCTTAAGAAAGAGCACAGAGTCCTAGGGTAAGGAAGGAAAAAGTAAATGGAAAGTCATCAGAAAGGGAGAGACTTTTAACTGTAGGAAGCAAACAGAGTTCTTGGAATGGGTATGGGTGGGGGATAGGGTAATAGCATGATGGGCATTAAGGGGGGCATGTGATGTGATGAGCACTGGGTGTTAAATGCCACTGATGAATTATTGAACACTACATCTGAAACTAAGTATGTACTATATGTTGGCTGATTGAATTTTTAAACTTTAACTTAAATTTTTAAAAATGAATCACTTTGTCATAAAAAATTTAATTGGCTGATACCCATTTACTTGTTATATATTATTCTATATGATGCAACACAATATAATCCTTTATGGGTCCATATATTTTTGATTACACAACTTCATCCAGTGTTATGCCTGCACTCAATTTCAATTAGAATTGTACATACTGATAAACAGCATTCTTAGCCTCTATTTTGTCAGTGTTGCCTCAAATACTTCCATCTAAAATGTAAGAAGTCCACACATTCTTTATGTTAAAATGCATAATAAACTTTCTATCTTTATTAATCAATATTAATTACAGGGATAAGAAGGTTCTATTTTTAATGGTTAGAGTTATTCAACAGAAGATATAGCAATGATTCATATTTCTTGTTTATATTTCACACATACATATGTTTCAAAGCTGAAGCAAGAAACTGGTGGAACTGAACCATCATGTCTTTGTAG
This sequence comes from Mustela nigripes, assembly GCF_022355385.1. Classification (NCBI taxonomy): domain Eukaryota; kingdom Metazoa; phylum Chordata; class Mammalia; order Carnivora; family Mustelidae; genus Mustela; species Mustela nigripes. Next base: position 86,647,359 of record NC_081564.1, on the reverse strand, counting down.
CAAATTTTAGATGTCCTAGTTCATTAAAACTGTATCGAAAAACCAGCAAGTAAACATTATCCCTAACAACAATGTAAGACATTTTAACTGAATTTTATGGACTTATTATTATACTCTTACATTATATAATAAACTATGCAAATACAAACGTTTTCACCCTGAGGTTTATCTTCTTCTTTTTAACAGTGTATTTGAGAGTAAAAGCTTTTAAATTGATTAAGTCAACATAGTTGTATTTATCTCCAAATAATATAGCTTGCAAGTGTGGGCACAGAAAAAGCAGGTTTGGATTTAACCAGATAGGTGGTTTGCCTTAGAGTAACATGAAGGTAGATTATGCAGTAGGGTTGATGGTCTATTCACGGTAAGGGTCAAAATGATTGACCTTGAATTGAGGCATGCTAAGGAGGAACAAAAGGATAGGTGGGGCTGAAGGAGGAAAGGGAAGTGCTAAGATCAGTGCATAAACTAATAAGGAAAGGGAGGTGCTAAGATCACTGGCTCCTGTTGGCGTGCCAGAGTTTGGGAGTCAGAGGGCTAGAGGCACAAGCTGGAAAAACAGGAGGTGGCAGTTCGGAGGCAGGTATTGGGGATTACCATTTTGGTAGGGTGTTTGATTTTTTAATGACAAATTTTCGGAAATGCTGGAATCAGTGGTTGAAGAAGAGGATGTCAAACGACGGAGATGTCAGAATAGGGCAGACACCGTGTAAGCAGATATTGAAGTCATCAAGAATTAAGAAGTGTTGGGGAGAGTGAAATTGATCCAGGAGCTAAGACAGTCACAAAAGTGAGAGGATTGGCTTGAATTTTCGTGAATGAGTGGAACAATGAGAATTAGGGAGTGGCAGAGTCAGGTGGCCTCAATTGAGTGTCCCGGGACAAGATACCATGTCCCTTCTCTGCCTGCCTCCTATTACATTATCAGGGAGCTGGGGACAATTGGGCTCTCCTCAGAATATTGTTCTGGGGAAGGGAAAGGAAGTCAATGAAAGTGTTCATAGTGGTGAAATAAATTAAATTGTTAGAAGAAATAAGTATGTTTTGAAAATGGGTCATTCTATATATTGGTTATTTGATAAATTATAAAAACAAAAAACAAAACAAAAATCAACCCTGACATATTTTCCTGTCAGAAGCAGGGAGTCATTCCCCTGCCTCTGCTGGTAAGAAGGACAATACAGAAACGGTCTTTGATGTTCAAAAGTCAGCCGGTGCTTACCACCAAACCATGTTATTTTCTTTTTGAAAATAATCCCACAGAGCACCAACTTCAGAGAAGGCTGCTGAGACCATGATAAAATGACCCAAAGGGAGGCCACTTTATAATTTCATTTGAGTACACACGAAGGTCCACACAATGTACTCACATTGCCGTGCTCACTCACTCAGATGTGCCCACACTGAGTACTCACTATGCTATGAACAAAAATGCCACATCTCTCTTCCTCCCTACCAAAACCACCAAAATAGGCGACAACTGCTTCTTGTCCAATTACAACTTTAGCCTCTCGCTAACCTCTCCTCTTGTTAGATCATGTACATTACAATATCTCATCATGGAATGGTCCCACTTTTTGGCAGCACCCAAAGGAAACAAAACAAAACAAAACAACAAACAACAACAAAAAAGAACTTCTCCCAAACCACCAATGAAAGCTCACCTCCTAGAAAAGATTCTGCCTAATACCCTCTTACCGAAATACTCCTCATTTCCAAGTACTGTGGGTTTCCCTCACGGCAGCCAGGAGGAATTCCAACTTGTTAGCTTAACTACAGGTCTGTTTCCGGTGGTCTTTGATTGAAGAGCACGGACAATGAAATTAAATTTTTTTATGTTACTGAACTGGACCTTCTTATATGGTACCCATTCGACATGGCTATTTTACACTGAGTTAAATAAAACTGAAAAGTCGGTTTCACCATCTTAACCTTGTGTGCTGGTCTGTGTAGCTACAGATCATTTCCCTGGTCACAGAAAGGTCTATTGGGCAGCACCGCTATGCTACAGACTTTTTGAAGTTTATGTCTGCAGTCCTAAATTTTTTTCTTTTTAGCCCAAAAGTTGCTTCAAAATGTTTTTATCTCTTTTCATATGTCTGCTGTTCGTAAATAATGTATCACGCTTTGTGCTCTTCAGAGTTTCTCTTACCATGTTAATTCTCACGTCTTACTTGTTAAAATTTCACGGCCTCCCAAGTCCTTTGGAGTCTCTCCCTCCTCTCTTCATCCTCCGCATAATATCCATAAAAAATGCCATATTCTACAGTTAAATTAACATTTTTAAGTCAAAAATTTTACAAAAATTATTTTTTTCAAGAATGTTAGTCCATTTTTCCTGATTTTTGCTTAACACTGTGTTTATTTTTATTAAATCCCAAAATTTATCTTAAAATTCTGAAGAGGTATACCATTATTCTCTGAAATTTGTTACGTACAGGACCAGTACGTATTCTGTATTATTTTTGTTTCTTTGTAGGTAAAGCTGTTTCTTTTTGATGCCTGTGTGATTTTCTCTAACATCTACCACAGTGATGTGTTTGGGAGTGGACAATGTTAACTACTTTACTTTGGTGAAGTAAATTTTTTTCTGCACCTTAGAAAACTTTTTATTATTATAAATACGAATAAATGAATATGGAGAAGCAGACATAGATGTCTGTGGTGCACATGACTATGACACACACAGGTAGTCACATGTACTTATCTATGTCTCCACCCATCCACCCATTCATCTATTTATTTATTCTGGTCTCCTCTTTACAGCATGACAGCTGTCTATGATTTGTTTTTCAGTACATTCTACGAGGGCTTCAACAATTTGATTTTCTTCAGTAACACATCTGCTCTTTAATTGTTTCCAACATTGTTCTAATTTCCATGATTGGAAGTTTTTAGTTTCCATGAAACCCAATTTACTTCATTTTTGTTTTCTCCATTTCTCCTTCCCTCCCACTGTCCTCTTTACCTCTCTCCTCCCCCCCCCTTTTTTATTTCAGGGGGAGTAGTCTCATGTTTTCCTCCTCTTATGCTTTTCTGTTCATAATATTCTGTTGTAATGCCAGCTTCATATTTTTACTTTGAATACATCAGGTTATTTTTCAGAAATTAACTAACTGATGTCTTTTCTTGTTTTATCTGATTTTGACGAAGGTGACTTTTTCCATCCTTCAGCTAGGTTGAAATATATAGATTAAATAGAATTCATGTTTCCCTGTATAACTACAGAAATTGCATTTGGCCTCATTCTCTGTTTACTAGGGAAACAACATAAAATAGCTAACTTCAAGTTGTTTCAGGCATTCATTAGGTGCAGTGAATTGTTAGAGAGGTAGAATCTTGGGTCATGAAGCCCAACGTACTCAACATGGCTCTGATTCCGTAAACTGCTTTATTTCTGAGGATGCCACCTCCAGAATCTTCTTCTTTTTTAAGTTTCTGGGTTTTAATGTTTTTATAAATATGGGGGATGGGAAGCATTTATATCAAAACTGGTATTGGGATGTTGTCTTGAGCACTTCTTCTTAATCATTGAAGTAACCCCAAATGCCATATTTTAATGTTTTAGGAGAAACTGAGGCTGCCTCAATGAAGAGCATGAAAAGGATGCTGTAAATTTAAAATCAAAGGAAAGACTCAATTGCCTGGGTGCCATCTTTCCCTCCAGATTTGTTGGTTAAGTCCAGAAAAGAAATGTTGTAAACTGAACCCTTCCAAGAAGCTTTCTTTCCAAGACAATTAGGATGGAGTGTGCAGTGTCCAAATAGCCAAAGAAATTAGCAGAGTTGCTGAGATTCAGAAACAGACATCTTGAGTCTTCATTTTTGGTTGAATACATTGAATGTTGCTGCCCACATATGAACTGAATAATTAATGATATGAAAACAACTTTAAGAAAGCACTTGAAAAATCTATTTCTTAGCAATTTAGTCATATCAAAAATCCTTCCCACATCATGGATTATAATTTCCAAAAAAAAAAGCCAATTCACATTTTTCAGTGAAATATTATGAGATACATTAAATGTAGGATTTATTATTTATGTGGAATTTTGGGAGAAATTGTAAAGTATTACTGCTGTTCTAAAAATAATTTTTACAAAATTTCTTTTTGCTATGTTTGTAACCTATAGTAATAATTTATTAGGTTTGTTTGTGCTTTATCAATTTATAATTAATGCAATTGTTTAATTATCTGCTCTGTTGAAGTGGTAAACTGTCAATATTGTGGGCACACCTTTGGAAAATATATCTATCTAGTTTTCAGCATATTTTCTCTTGTTTGTTTTGTGAATATTGGACCAAGGCCCTTTGAAATGCAAAAATTCTTGGCCTTTATCTTTTTAATAGACCTGGAGAGATTCTTGTATCCTATATCTGTGTATATTTTTTTTTTTTTTTGTCAAATGTTGTGGTTACCTTTAAATGTGTTTACTATAAGAAAATAAGAGGAAATATTATCAAGGCTTTATATTTTTGTTATAACCTGGCTACAAGTGAGTGAAGCTTGTTTACTATATAAGGTCTCCAAAATATGGGTCAAAAATTAGACTTTCTCACTTAAAATAACTTATTTCATTAAGACAAGAACAGCAAGAAACCAAGTGAAAAGTTAACTGTACATATCTGCTTTTTCAAGATTTTGTTAATTAAATATAGCAACACAGAAAATGTGTTCTTCTCAATTTTATATTCATGACAAATTACCTGTTAGTTTTTGAAATGATTTTTGGAATATGCTCCATTCTTTGCATTTGTTTTATTCAAACCTGTTTTATTTTATAAATGTTTCATTTATAGGTCAACTAAAATGTAAAATATCTCCCTGTTATTTGAAATAAAATGAAGTAACAAGTATCTAAACATGTTGCCAGTTTTTCTAAGAAGTTAATGTTTAAATTTAATTCTAATAACTCCATTTCCTTAAGTTAAAAATACATGTACTTTCAAAATTTTTGTACATATATCTGAAACTATCCGTGTTCCTTTTAAAAGAAAATTGTGTTTGTTCTAAATATTTTCATTAATTCCTAAGGAATTCTGTTTTTCTGTTCAGTAGATAGAGAATGGATATAGGTGGAAAAATCAAGAAATCATTTTTAGCCAGGTGAATATTTTGTCTCTGACAGACAAGAGCTATGTGGTTTATCACAGCTCTGTCCCAGGCATAATCATACAAAACTAGAAATGTAAGCTGAAATACATCAACATCTGTCACTAACATACCAACCCTGGATAATGAATTTCTCCAAATTTTACCTGAAGCCGTTAGTGTTTAAATAATACCATACAACAGAGTAATATCTGTGAAAGTTATTGTGTGATATATAAAGTCGAATCTTTAATCTAAATCTTTCTAAACTGTCTAAAAGTTTAGACACATCTAAACTTTAACTTCTAAAAGTTAGAAGTTAACATCTAACTTACGTTAGATGGGGTGCCTTTGTTGCTCAGTTGGTTAAGCCTCTGACTCTTGGTTTTGGTTCATGTCATGATCTCGTGGGTCATGAGATCTAGCCCCATGTCTGGCTCTGTGCTCAGGGGGAGTCTGTGCAAGATTCTTTCCCTCTGCCCTGCTCTCCACTCATGCCGGCTCTCTCTAAAATAAATAAATATTTAAAAGTGAATAAATAAATGAGAGTTAACTTCCTGAGACTTTTTCAAAAAAAATATTTACTATGGTCTTTAAGATTTTACACATTGATCATAATCATCTTAAGAGATCTGAAAAATTCATCATTTACTTAGCCTTCTTTATGTCTGCAATCTTGTATCATGTGATCACTTTAGTATTTATTCACTTTATAAAACTTGCCGTGTTATTTTCTGATATTACTTGTATACAGCATTTCAAATTCATTCATTGTATGTAACTTTGTACATACCTTACTAAAATACTTTCTATTTTCCCTATAGCATCCTTCCTGACATGGTCTAAAATCTTTTCCTATTTCATATTAAGTAGTTGTTTTTAAGAAAGTGTTACATGATGATACCCTTTTACTAAGTAACTGATAGCATGAAATTCTTATTTCAAATTACAAGTATTTTTATGGTATATATGGGTAATTTGCTAATTTTATGCATCTTAATGAAATTTTACTGCATTTATTAGTTGACTTGGCATTCATTACATAGAAGAGCTGTATTTCATCTGTCAAATTAAGACTTTCCACTATAAGTTTCCTCTTGTGAGTTACTTACACATAAATATATTTCATGTTTAAGCATTTACATGCTGTGCATATAAATATATAAATGTACATTAATACAAGCTGTGTAAATATATTGTATGGCACTGGTTCTTGGAGGACTCATTTCTATCATAATTTCTATCATTTTCATTTTTGCCAAAATAAGTATCTAATTGAACCTACACCGTGCAAAGAAATTCATTTCCACTGATGATGTACATTTGTTTGTATATGTATAGGTTGGTTTTTGGGTTCTCTATTATGTTCCATTGGTCTACTTGTCTATCTTTGCAATGACCATGTGTTAATTATTCTAGCAAACCTCTGTATCCAGTTCTTCGTATCTTCACTATTCTTGATTGTTTGCAGTTCCATAAAACAACCTGCTTGTATCTTTACAAATAGCTCTTTTGGATTTTGATGAAAACTGATGACCTAATAAAAGCAATTTGGAAGAGAACTGACATCTTCATAACATAGTGTCAGGGCTCAAAGAGGCAGAAATGCCATGAGTGATAGAAAATAAGGAATTCATTGTAGAGATTAAATGTGTGCAGTGGTGGAAGCTGAGGATTCATCTGGGTAGGCCGTTTCTTCTGGATCTAATATTGGGGCTACAGTTGCATTAAGTCAGCCAGATTGACATTAGAGCGGGAAAGCCCAGGGTGAAGCATAAATTGGATCTTATCAGGGCAAATGGAACCCGTTAAGAACAATTGGAGCTGAGGTTAGGTCTCTTATCCTCTGCAGCTACAGTGCTATAGGATGACCCGTGAGGACACTGGCTTGCATTGCAATGGAGCTGAGCATATCCTTGACCCCAGACTAGGAAGTCCAGAGAACTGGAGGGGCTGACAGTCCAGGTGCTGGCTCATTTCAAAAATAAACCACAATAAGCATGAACTGCTATGGTGCCTACACATATGGTGGCATCTTTAATTCTACTCCTTCTATCACATGCTAAATATTTGTTGTTACTAATACTCTCTGAGAACCACACAGGGAAAGGAATTCTGAGGAACATTGCATCATTGAGCTAAGCTGACACATATATGATATACATCATATACATTTCAAAATCTGTGAGCAATGTATTTCTTTCCACTTATTTGGTAAATCTGTAATTGTTCTCAATAATGTTGTAGTTTAGTGTGTAGAGATTTTGGACGTCATTTGTTAGATTTATTCCTGTTCTCGTGGCAATCGCAATGCTCTTGTAAATGGTGTGTTTTTATTTCATGTTCTAATTGTATTCCATGAATATATGGAAACAGTTGGTATTTGCATGTTGATCTTGTATCTAACAGTTTTGTAAGCTTTTTTAATTCTTATAATATGCCATATTTTTTGGAGCCTCTAGGTGTATGATTTCATAATTTCAAACTAATGTTATCTTATTTCTCTTCCAGTTTTGTTTCTACTTTATTACATTATTTATTATTTATTTATTACATATATTACATCAGTTATATTTTATACTTTATTACATTTCAAAGACCCCATTGCAACGTTAAATAGAAGTGGTCAAAGCAGACATTTGTGTTTTCTTCCTGATTTCGAGGGACTGCTTTTACTATTTCACTATTAGGTGTTATAGTTGATAAATAAAGTCTGTGCTTATCATTCATTTAATTAATACAGACTCTTTCTATTCTTTGTTTGCAAAGACTTTTTAATTTTTGAATTTTATCAAATGTATCTAAATTTATGATCACTTTCTGTGCGATTTCAGCATGAGGATGGATAATGAGGACAGATATATACTTTAATGGAAAAGAACAGACGGTCCGGAAATAAACATATAGATATAGATATATAACAAATAAATATGTTAATACATACTTATAACATTTGTATAATTACAAATATATTACATATAATATTGTAATATAAATTATAACTATATATATATGTAGTTATTATGGTTTATTTATTCACATAAAGTAGCATCCAGTCCAACAGCCTCTTTATTTCCTTGAACTTCATAATATCTTACACATATATAATATATAGTATTTACGATTTAATGACTTGGCAAGTTAAAATATGATTTATATAGATATATGCTGTAATGATTTTGAACAAAGTTTCTGAGGTAATTCGTACAAAGTGCACTAGAACGGTAGTCTATGTGTATAGAAAAAATTCACTTCAAGTCGTATGTCACAACATGTAAAAACCTTAATTCAAAATGGACTATAGATCTAAGTGTAAGAGTTATATCTCTTAATTTCTGAAGAAAATGAAGAAGAAAATCTTGGTGACATTGTGCCAGACACAAATTTCTTAAATAAGTTAAAAAACACAGAGTACAAAATGTGACAGAATGGATTCCATGAAGATTAAACACTTCTGCTCTAAGAAATGACCTGTATAAAAAAAAAAAATCAAGCAAAATGTCACCTCACAAAATATTTGCAACTTACATATGCAAAGATATAAAGAATTCATACAACTTCCTAATAAGAAGAGAAATAATTGAGAAGACTGTTTGTCCCTCATGAAACTATCTTAGCAAATTTGTCAACACTTAATAGTAATTGTGATTACATAGTTCTTTCATTTTTGGTACCTTTACTCTAATAAACCCAGACTTGGCTTTCCTTCTTTGTTTCTACCACTTTACTTTATCTTTACTTCTTTATTTTTACTCCTTTGGTCTTCTGGAGTCTGTGGCAACATATACTTGAATTAATTTTTGAAAAAAAAATTCAGAGTCATCTTAAAAATTAAGAGTCTTAAAAAATTAAGAGTCATCTTCCCCCTTATTATTTCTCTTTTTTTTCCTCAAAGTCAGTATTGTATATTAGACCTTATCAATGTATCTTCTTATCTATGTATCAGTATGGCCAGGCTTCCATAATAAAATACCACAGACTAAGAGGCCTGAAAAACAGACATTGATTTGCTCACAGTCTTGGAGGCTGGAGACCCACCATGCAGGCGCCAGCAAATTCATGTTGCGGTGATAGCTCTCTCTGCTGCTTGTGGCCACCTTCTTCCTACGTCCTCACATGACACAGAGGGAGCAAGGGCTCTCCAGGGTCACTTCTTAGAAGGGCACTAGTGCTGTCAGATTAAAGCCCCACCCTTGTGATTTTATTTTACCTTACTTATTTCCCCAGAGGCCACACTTACTTATAACCCCAGAGGCCACACTGGGTTTAAGGCTTCATTCAACCCATGAGTTTTGAGGAGACACAAACACTCGGTCCATAGCTCCTCTACCTACTTGTACATCCTTTTGTGTGTTTTCAACTTGTCATTATGTGGATCATTTGCAGTATTATCTCCTGAAGTATTTTTCCATTTACTAATTCTCTCTTCAGACCCTCTTTTCTATCCTTCCAGTGAGTTTCTTTCTTTCTTTCTTTCTTCTTTTTCTTTTTTTAAAAGATTTTATTTATATATTTGAGACAGAGAGTGAGTGAGAGAGAGCATGAGCAGGGTGAGGGGCAGAGAGAGAAGCAGACTCCCTGCCAAGCAAGGACCCCCATGTGGGACTCAATGTGGGGCTCGATCCCAGGATTCCAGGATCAGGACCTGAGCTGAAGGCAGGTGCTTAACCAACGGAGCCCCCCTCCACTGAGTTTTTAATTTCAGCTATCGTTTTTAATTTCAGCTATCGTATCATTCTAGAATTCCAATTTAGGTCTCCTTTATATTTCTACTTCTCTAGCAAAGGCTTCAATTCTGTCCTGGATTACTTCACAAATCTTAAGCTCTGAGTTTGGTAATTTCATTAATCTGAATCTTATAGGATCTGTCTCCACTGTATATATATTATTCATAACTGTCTATCACACTTTCTGTCTAGTTTGTGTTTTGCTTATTCTGATAAAATTACAAATTTTTTAAATTTAGAAATAATTGGAGACCTAACCAAAAATTTTCTCCCAAGATCTTTTAGTTTTTCTTCTGATAGGTAATTTATGAATCAAATGTAGTCTCACACCAAGGGTCTCTGTGAATGAAATTTAGCCTCTGGTGTTGGTGGAAGTTGGTGTGTTTTAAGGACACGTTTGCACCGCAGATTGCAGATTCATAACCCAGCAGGTGGGTGCTAGTGACCCTGTCCCTCTGTTTTGCAGATACTGCGCTCTAACTTTGACCTCTGAGTCTGTGAAAGGTGTTGCTTTGAATCTTAGGCTTTCAGTTTTCCCCTGAAGAACTGGCTGCCACTTCGGAAAAGGGGACTCTGCATGTCAAGTTTATTTCTCAGGGTTTTCTCCTCCAGGTTCTTGGTCCGATAATTTTTCTTCGCCTTATCATGTTTCTCATGCCTCCAAGAGTATTTTATAAAATATTTTCTTCACATTTTCTGGTTGGCTTTACTAGGATGGTCCCCATGCCCTAGTCAGTCAGCAGAATCAGAAGTCCTCAGTAAAAGTCCTCAGTTTTAAAGCTCTGTTGCTTTAAAGTAACTTGCAAGTAAAATCAACAGGTATAGCAATCAGATAGCAGGTACATGGATAAGAAGTGGGTTGCTAAAGCATCCTCCACAATGACCTTTGCAGATAATGTCATGAATGGCAAGAAAGAGTGCACACAAGTAACAGTATGGACACGAACAATGTTTCTCAGCCTTCTAAGAGCTTACGTGGCAGTTTCTCTTTTAACTAAAGGAAAAGAGTGCCCGGGTGGCTCAGTCAGTTAAGCTTCTGCCTTTAGCTCCGGTCATGATCTCAGGATCCTGGGATGGAACCCCAGGTCAGGCTCCCTGCTCAGCAGGGTCTCTGCTTCTCTCTTTCCTACTCCTCCTTCTTGTGCTTTCTCTCTCTGTCAAATAAATAAGTAAAATCTTTAAAAAAACAATGAGTCAGATAGGACTCATATCCCCAGAGAGGGTCTCTGGTCTCACCTCACAGAAGCTGTGCATAGTTGGGGGCCGGACTCTAGTCCAGATCCTCTGATCCCAGAGCCCTCACTTGGAACAATTACACCACAATTTCCAGAAAGCAGATTCAGTGACCAGAGGGTTGACATGCGTGAGAGTGTCTCTGTGAGAACAGATCTGCCCATGAAAGGCTCATTCTTCAGGAGTGTGGATGTGCGATGGATCTGTGGTTTTCACTTTTTTCCTTTCAAATACAGTTTTTCATCATGATTATAAAGTCCTATCTTGGTTTGTACATTGGGTATGCTGTGGATTAAATAATCAAGGTGCCAGATCTGATAAAGAATATGGTTTACATTTATATTTATATGGTTCACCATGTATCTGGTGGTGTTTGGGGAGGAGAGGTGACAGTATCTCAGGTTGGAGAGACATATTGGGGGTTCCACGCATGGGAAGGTAGGTGCATGAGGGTGCCTTTGCTTTTTGCACATTATAAACATACATATACAAAAAATACACACCTTATGGCAAAATTAAATGACTCCTTATTAATCTCTCTCTCTGTGTCTCTCATACATGTATACACACAACCCAGATCCCTTATAAATATCTAAAGGTCACTGTTTTAAATCATCTCTGAATTGACTACAATGTTAGGTATGAGAACAAAATGTCTTTTTACATTGCTTTAGCTAAGGAAGTTGTAGTAGTATATATAAGTTTTCAAGAAAATCTTGATTGTGAGAGTGAACATTTTGGATAGAAGATAGGGCTAAAGAAGACAAAGTTGACAATTTGACCAAATATTTTTTTCCTTTTTATTTGAAACAATACTGCAAATTGACCTTAAAAAAAAAAAAACAAACCTTAAATCATTTAAATTTTATACTGGACCCAAGGTACAGCTTTCTTATATATTACAGAATGCCACCAAAATATATGAAAATAAGAGAAAAGCTTATCTTAAAATACTTATTTAATATATTTGTCATATATGAAATTATTTAACACTGAAAAAAGAAAAGTAGTCTAAGTAATTTATTTTTATTCCGAGTTAATTATTTCTCACTTTGGGGTTCTGAGACCTATCTGCAAGGATTCTGTCTTTTAACATTAAAAATATATATTTCCTTAAAGGATGAATTAAGAAACTACATCAAAAACTAATGATGTACTTTATTCTGGCTAACTGAACATAACAACAACAACGACGACGAACACAAAGTAAGAAAAAAGAAAATAATAGAAAAAAGTTTTATTTAGCAAGTTTTTAAACACAAAAATGATCAAGAACAGTTATAGGTTATTAGATACATGAATAATTTTTTTTGGGCTAACATGGTACAATATGACCGCAATTCTCCAAAATGAGTCTAATACTCTAAAGAAGAATAAATAGCTTGAAAATGATGGAGGTGCTGAGTAACTTGACCTGTCAGGGAAGGACCCCTGCAAGTGTTTAATTGGACAGTTGTGTCTCTAATCTGTTATCAGTCTTTCTTTAAGGGCTGGAATCTATTAGGTAACACATGTCTCTTTGTCAGAGAAATGAGATGTTTCTAGTATAAGACAGGAAGATCTCAGGAGTGATAGAAAACAAGGTATTCAGACACCCATCACTGTAACGTTAAGGTGACCTATGACTCATTTAGGTCTGTATGTCATTTTTTTGGTTGGAATAGTTGGGACTCAAAGTGTCCTGTTGTTGTCAGATATGACTCTATACATATTATTGCATTGTTTTTAATAAGTGAAGAATAAAAAGGGATATATTACCTGAGATTGAAAAAAATAAAATTGCAAATATTGTATGAGCAATATAACAAAACAGATGAAACATAAATGAACCTCACTTAAGGTCAAGTTGTTTATTATAAAAAATTTAAAAGAGAATGTTGTTTTTCACAACCCTTACTATAAACTATGGTATTTAAACTGTTTTGCTAAGGCGTGTTATGATTTCTTTAATCTTGTTTTTTATTTCCTACTTCAAAAGAGTAAAAAAATATGTTGGCTATGCAAGTTTTTTATCGATGGGATTTATTATTTAAAGTTTCATATATTCTTGATGTATTTCTAATCATTGTTCCAGATAGAAATCAGAGAGGGAGAATTTTCATCTTATAGTTGTCTTATCTGTGAGTGAAAATACTTTAATCTATAGTGGGACATATAAAACATGTGAATTATCGCATTTCTGAATAAAATCACAAGTTAATCAAATGACTAGCATTTATGCTTCTGCACACAGCTCAGATCTGTGAAGGAGCTTAGTATCCATGGCAACTATCGTAGTTTAACAGTCTGTTTTTTTCCCATACTACTTTTTTTTGTTTTGTTTTGTTTTAGATTAAGAAGAATTCCCTAGGCTTATTGTTAATATTTTGTGCTAGCAAACTACTGAAGCAGGGAAAGAATCTTGCAAGCAACTGTGTTTGAGATTAACTTCTGAAAAATTAATTTGCTAAAGACAAGAGTGAAAGCCACATGGTTGCGATAAATACAATACAATCAAATATATGAAATTTATAGAGTCATTAAAAAGGTCAAATTTAGAATCACCAGCTGTGAATATAATTAAAAAAACACATTGATTTCTTTATAGTTTTCTGAGCAATTGGATATGTAAAAACATGCATTAGACAGGAAAACCAATTGGCGCTAATTCACTACAGCTACGCGATATATTCACAAAAGTAATATAGCTGTCTAGGAATCTTTGATCCAAAATCAGTGTTAATCCTTTCTTACTTATTATTTTTTTTGAAGTTTAACTTTCCCCAAAGGGGAAAATGCCGTGATTAAAAAGTAAATCTTTTGAGAATATGCAGAGTAAATGTATAAGGCAGTCTTTTATGTTCCTACGGAGTTGTGATGGAATTAATGGTTTCCAATGTGAAGATAATACTATTTGCTGCTTTCTTTATTTTGAAAAATACATTAGGACCAGCTGACTAATGAAGTGGCAATCATGTCACATAATTTATCAGAGAAGAGAAGTAAATGCCATTTATTTTCTTTTATCTGTCACACAAATACCTTAGACTAGCTGTTGTCCAAACTTAGCCCCCTCATAGGGTCACAGAAAGGCTTATTAAATCCCAAATGGTGATCTGACTCCCACTTCCAGTGATTCAGCTTCAGGAAGTCTTAGGTAAGGCCTGGGGATATATATTTCCAACAGGCTCGCAGGGAAGGACAGGGAAGCGGCCGCTGCGGACTTCTTTTGACCACTACCACCTTGGAATTATAAAGCGACTCCTGTCCCTCAACTACGAAAATTAAGTGCACATAAGTGCACACCTACTTTTCTAGTCATTTGTCTCCATACTTACTTGTGGCCTACTTCCTTAGGTGGCTTACTCTCTAATTATTAATTTTTCTTCATATTAACCCAAAATATTTCCTTGAAATTTATTTTTAGTCTTCTATTTTGGAATTTTAAATTATTACATTTTCCCTGGTTACTGTGAATTCCAATTTCTCTAGATTGGACCTCTGGAACCTTCCGTCACACATTTCAAATTTATTAGCTTGTTTACCTGACATGGATCGCTCATTACCGTGATCTGATCTTGTATTTTCCCAAAAATCTAAATGATATAAAATACTGGGCATAGTAGTACCTTCCACATAAACACATTACCTTTCTGGGATTCCCGTAAGAAAATCTGACTTTTCTAATTTCAAGATATATATGTTGTAAGTACATTCTGCCTTTGCTTCTTAAAATTCTCTTATATATTCCAGGTGTTCTGGAGATAAATTGAATGGAACACAGAGTAGAAAAAAATCCATTGGTTTTTTGATTGGTGTTGAAGGAATCTAAATTTTTATCTTAGTTTAAACTGCCTAGAGCTCATTATTTTAAAATAAATATTCTTCTTCCAACGTAACCAATGGATTCTATACCCTGAACAAAGATTATGCTTGTGTTAGGCAGGCTCAAGGACAAGCTGCTGACACACGGACCACAAAATACAAAAGCTTCCTTTTCGCTTATATGAGGATCTAGGGTAGACTCTGGGTCAGCAAGTCTTTCAGGAACCCTCTGTGGCAGGCAGGCTCTGGCATTCTTAACTTGTAGTTCCCATCTCTGCCTCTACAACAACCGTGCCAGGTGACCTGAAAGGCAGCTCACCGATGTCTACGTTCAAACCAGAGAGATGTGAAAGGAGCATGGAACGCAAGAGGGAGCATTCGCATGTGTAAGGACCTGAAGTAGAAGTTGTATACATTTGCTCTACAGCCTATTGGTCAACATTTACTCAAATGTTAATCTCCAGCAACAAAGAAAATATTGGATTTCAGACACATCCTGTGGAGAAGGTACTGGGTTCTCTTGGCTCTGGACTACTTTTTTCAAAGATTTGTGTATATTGAATAGCCTTGGGAGATAAAGAGAAGGTCTTCCCTTAAGACCAAGGTCAGGCATACTTGCTACCCCTTAGCTCTGAGCTTCCTAACCTCTGGATTCTGTTTCTGTAACTCAGTTCCCTGTGTGTGTTGTGTTATCCAGCTCTCCTCATACAACCCTGCGGGAATGGGGGTACAGGGAACTGCCATAGAAAAAGCTTATTCTCTGGTACCATCACTGCTTTCCACCAGCATCTGTCAGACGGTGGTGGGCTTACTTGGTACCCTGTCAGTAGAGCAGAATTCCAGCCCCTTCAGGATTATTGAGTTTTGGAGATGATGATAAGATGGTGACAAAGGCCTGGCTTTGTGGAAAAGATAGGACGAGAGCATCCTAAGCTGATTAATGATGGTAGGGATCTCTTCAAAATGAGGCTTCCCTTAGATTCTCAGGGAATATTTTTTTTATGCACTTTTATGTTTATTTCAGCATTATTTACAATATCCAAAATACAAAAGCAACTTTTTAAAAATTAAATTGACTTATTTATTTTCATAAAAACAGTATTCATTATTTTTTTCACCACACCCAGTGCTCCATGCAGTCTGTGCCCTCTATAATACCCACGGCCTGGTACCCCAACCTCCCACCCCCCCCGCCACTTCAAACCTCTCAGATTGCTTTTCAGAGTCCATAGTCTCTCATGATTCACCTCCCCTTCCAATTTACCCCAACTCCCTTCTCCTCTCTAACACCCCTTGTCCTCCATGATATTTGTTATGCTCCACAAATAAGTGAAACCAAATGATAATTGACTCTCTGCTTGACTTATTTCACTCAGCATAATCTCTTCCAGTCCTGTCCATGTTGCTACAAAAGCTGGGTATTCATCCTTTCTGATGGAGGCATCATACTCCATAGTGTATATGGACCACATCTTCCTTATCCATTCGTCCGTTGAAGGGCATCTTGGTTCTTTCCATAGTTTGGCAACCGTGGCCATTGCTGCTATAAACATTGGGGTACAGATGGCCCTTCTTTTCATGACATCTGTATCTTTGGGGTAAATACCCAGGAGTGCAATGGCAGGGTCATAGGGAAGTTCTATTTTTAATTTCTTGAGGAATCTCCACACTGTTCTCCAAAGAGGCTGCACCAACAGTGTAAGAGGGTTCCCCTTTCTCCACATCCTCTCCAACACATGTTGTTTCCTGTTTTGTTAATTTTGGCAGGGAATATTTTACAGAGATAATGCACTCACTGTTCACATCCTCCCTGTGGACAGTTTTACCTACAATGGCTGCAATTCAATTAGAAAAAATCACACGGAATTGTACCTATCTTTAGCTGAAATCAGAGACACACTCACAGCTCACTGGCCTGGGTGGTTTTGAGGATAGATTTGTGCTAGATTTGGTCCTTGTAGCCCATGGGAAAATTTTATAATCTCTAATATTCCAGGTTGATTAATAATATTATCTAATTGTATAATATCTGATTAAGGTCTCAGGACAAGCACAATGCTCAAAACAGAAATTCAAGGGGAATGCTCTTAGACCTGGCTGTCTCAATCAAATAGTTATGGAATTTTTCTACCTGGTTAGGTCTGGGATGTTGAGGGCATGGTTGAGGTCAACATTGCAAGGTTGCCCCATTGGGATGCTTGGGATTTTATTGATAGTAGTGTAAAAAAATACCAAATGAGAAAAATCTAGGGGATTTGATATTAGTTCTGTCAAGCCAATGGAGTGCTATTGGAAAGTTAGCCAAAGGCAAATGGTTATAGAAACCAAGGTTGAGTATTTTTGATGGGCAATCTTCCTGGGCTCTCACATTTTAGCACATTTTAGAGGCAACATATGTCAATAACTGCCTTTTTTTCAGGACGATGTTTTAAAGATTTTTTTTTTAAAGATTTTATTTATTTATTTGACACAGAGAGAGAAACACAGCGAGAGAGGGAACACAAGCAGGAGGAGTGGGAGAGGGAGAAGCAGGCTTCCCGCCGAGCAGGGAGCCTGATGTGGGGCTCAATCCCAGGACCCTGGGATCATGACCCGAGCTGAAGGCAGATGTCCAATGACTGAGCCACCCAGGTGCCCCAAGATTTTTTTTTTTTTCCTACAGGTTCAGAAGACAGAGTGCCCTAATCCAATAGAACTGGAGTCCTTATAAGAAGAAGAGATGAGAAGACAGACACATACAGAGGGAAGACCAGATGAACACCTTTGGAGAAGGAGGCCATCTACAAGCTGAGGAGAGAAGCCTCAAAAAAAACCAACCTTGCTCTTAGGCATCTTGAACTTGGGCTTTTAGCCACCAAAACTAAGAAAATATATTTCTGTTGTTTAACCCACCCAATCTGTGGTCTTTGCAGTGTTGGTCATGGAAAACCAATACATCTGGACACTGCAATTAGTGTGAATAAAAAAGTCTCTGATTCAGGAGACTCATGTTTTTGTTGTGTTAGTTCTCTTAGCATTAATCCAGGCTAACCTGTTAGACTGTAAGTTAGGTACTACCTCAGACATTCACCATTTTGTGCAAAGAAAGCTGTAAGTATAATCTCTAGTTGTGTGACCACACGACCAAATCATTTTAGTATGGGAAGAAGGCTGCTATTACCAAAATGAGGAAGATTAAAGGGTGCCTGGCTGACTCAGTCAGGAAAGCACCGGATTGTTAATCCTGGGGTCATGCGTTCAAGCCCCATGTAGGGTGTAGAGATTACTTATGTATAAGTCAGTAAGTAAGAAAGTAACTAAGTCAATAAATAAGCAATAAAATGAGGAGTGTTAGAGTAGACCCTGGGGCTGGGGGCTGATAGACAGAATAATAAAAGTGATAATAGTAGAGATAAAAGAGAACAATAACGGTGTCATAAGGATGAAGCTGAAGTATATATTTACTTATCTAATCATTTAAAACATTGCAAGCATATTCTAAACTAGCATTTCCCAATATTTATTCTGAAGATCCAACCAGAAGTGTCTGGGTTAGGCAATGTTAAATAGTGACTTCATTAAGAGCTTTCAGCTTTCATTAATATGCTAATGATTGTTTCCTCTCTGAGACAGCTATGGTGATAACTGCCCCTAACATTTTCATTGAAACTGACCTATTATTATCCCATGGTCACACTTTGAAAAACTTCCTTCTTGCACAGAATTATAGTTAGAATGAAACTCAGAATTCTAATCCAATGTCCTCATCTATGATTTAGTGAACTGATGACTTTGATTTAAAGCTATGTGCTAATAGAATGAAAAATGGGATCCATTTACTGGTTTCCATATGAATGGTTTTCCCAGGACAATATATATTTTTTTTCCAAAACAGGCATAAATTTAATTTAAATAAAGGTTCCATCTAATGTAAAAAAATATATATATGCTATTTCATATATTTTTATATTTTATTTAGAATATTTATCTTAAACAATTTTGACATTAGTGAACTCTTAATATTAAATAATTTATTATGAAAATATTAAGATTATCCAGAGTACTAATATTTTAATAAAATTGTATCTCTCTATTGATACATAGATATTGTATCTACCTATCAATTGATAGATAGATATCGTATCTATCTACCTTTAAGTAGATAGATAGATAGATACATACATACATACATACATACAATCTTAGATAAAACTTTTTAGGACAATTATTTAAATGAGATATGTCAAGTAAAAACTATTCCTTGAAAATATTCTAATTTTCTGTAGAAAGTGTATATACTCAAAATAATTCTCTTGATTTTTTTGTTTTTAAATTACCACCACCTCTAAGTTGACAACATCATCACTAATACATAAATTTTAAGACTTGGCATATAGGCCCATCATGAGTCAAGTTTTCTTCATTTATTGTTTGAGATGCCATCATCCCATTTCCAACCACCAAAGAGGAAATTTAATGTTGCATAGGAAATTAAAATATTGCATAGAAAAACATATCTGGAATAAAAGTGCCTAAAAATGGAAAACACACAATGTTTGTTATGATTCTGCTGGTGATGGTGGTTGGGTGAGGCAGGGATGGTCCACAGAATAATGGAATTTCAAAAATGTCCAGGCATTGATCCCCAGAACCTACGATTACATCACTTTATATGTCAAAAGGGGATTAAGGCTGCTAATCAACTAGCCTTCAGGAGGTTATCCTCGATTATCCAGGTGGGGCTAATAAATCACCAGAGTCTTAAACGGGAGAGAGGGAGGCCTAAAACCCCCCTTACAGTGCTGCACTCTGACAAAGGCCTCACCTGGTTGGGCGGTTGGACAAGGCAGCACACCAGGAGCTGGAGGGGGCAAGAAAACACTTCCCAGGGCACCTGGGTGGCTCAGTGGGTTAAGCCGCTGCCTTTGGCTCAGGTCATGATCTCAGGGTCCTGGGATCGAGTCCCGCATCGGGCTCTCTGCTCAGCAGGGAGCCTGCTTCCCTCTCTCTCTCTGCCTGCCTCTCCATCTACTTGTGATTTCTCTCTGTCAAATAAATAAATAAATAAATTTAAAAAAAAAAAAAAGAAAACACTTCCCAGAGTCTCCAAAAGGGAACACCACGTGGTTGACACCTTGATTTTAGCCTGGCAAGGCTCATTTCAGAATTCCAGCTTCCAGGTCTATAAGGTAATGCATTTTTGTTATTTTAAACGAATAAAGCCTTGGTAATTTGTTATAGCAGCAATAGGAAACTAATACATTAGAAACTATCAGGTTTGCTTTAGAAACATTAGTGCATCTCATCCTCCTGTTTTTCTGTGTTATTGTGCAAATAGGGTTCCTTTAAAAAAAAAGTCAAAAATTGTATGTGTGCATTGGGCAGAAATCAATAAATAAATAACATAAATGGTCCTGAAGACTTTCTCAGAAAGACCATTTCTCCATCCCCACCCACCTCTGCCTACTTCCTCTGTTTCCTTGCGGCATTTGGGAATCCACTCTCCACTCAATTTGGGAAACAGTCATGGCCCTCACTCAACTCTCAAATAAGAGTAGTTGTTTTGTAGAGGGTATTATGCTGAGCAAAATAAGTCAATCAGAGAAAGACAATTATCATATGATCTCTCTGATATGAGGAAGTTGAGAGGCAACATGGGGGGTTTTGGGGGTAGGAAAGGAATCAATGAAACAAGATGGGATCAGGAGGGAGACAAACCATAAGAGACTCTTAAACTCACAAAACAAACTGAGGGTTGCTGGGGGGAGGGGGATAGGGAGAGGGCGGTTAGTTATGGACATTGGGGAGGGTATGTGCTATGGTGAGTGCTGTGAAGTGTGTAAACTTGGCAATTCACAGACCTGTACCCCTGGGGCTAATAATACATTATATGTTAAAAAAAAAAAAAGTAGTTTTGTTTGGAGAATTTGGTCTGAAGTCCTGCCTTACTCAATATTAACCAGTGACTGGGGGAACTGGACCATTATTTCATTATATAGTGATCACACCTCTTTACAGAGAAAAGTCTGTTTTTCAGAATGACAAAGCTAGAGTCAGTGATTGCTGGACATCTCCCCCCAATATTTTCTGTGGCAATCAGCAGCTTCATTATGAACTCTTCTTTAAAGCAGAGGCTCTGAATGCAGTAGCACTTAAAAGCTGATAGGAAGGATTCATCAAAGAAAACCTGATAAGGGGTTTTTGCCTAATCTGCAAGTTACAACTTCTTTCAAACGTCTTTCTTGACCTTTCTGCTTCATGGCAAGTAAAAAAGGTAATCCTTTTTTCAGCTCTGGCAACTGTCTCATTAAGGTGTCTGACTGTGATAATCTTGCTATAGTGAGAACTTTTTGCAAATCTCTTTTCCATTCACTGGCAGTTTCTTAACCAGACAGAGGACCTGGACCACTTAAATGACAATTTTCCCAAGCCCTCATTTTAGTGTCAATAATTCAGCTCGTTCCATGTTTCTGGATTTAGCCTGTTTTTTTTTTTTTTTTTTTTTTTTTACTTTCTATATGAAGACATGAATTGCTCCCTTCATTGCTTCCTAATTCTTTTATGAAATTGACCACAGCTTCTCCATGCTGCAGGTATTTAGCAATTGGATGAAATAAAAATAACCAAGAAACAACTTACAGATTCAACTCTTATACGTTAAAAACCAAAAACAATTGCTTATTTTAAAATTTACATATGTTTACAAGATTATATGTTTAGAAGATTGTCTGTATATTGCATTTCTTGCGTGATACCTCATGTTCTAAGCTCTTTAAATGCCTCATCATTTCTAATCATCAAAATCTGTGAAAGCTCTCTTATAAATCTATAACATTAAATATTATTATTCTATACTGAATAATAGCAAAATGATTTTTTTGATCATCAGTTCCAGTGTTTCAATTAAGACTTTGCTCATTTTATATAACATGAAAAGTTGAGCCAGTGTATTTTTTTTAAAAGATTTTATTGATTTATTTAAGAAAGAAAGATGTAGAGAAAGAGAGCACAAGCAGAGGGAAAGGGCAAAGGGAGAGGGACAAGCAGACTCCCCGCTGAGCAGGGAGCCTGATGTGGGGCTCCATCCCAGAACCCTGGGATCATGACCTGAGCTGAAGGCAAACGCTTGACTGACTGAGCCACCCGGGTCCCCCAGAATTTAAAATAAGATCTACATGATGGATAATTCATGGTTTAAAATAGATCTCTAATTTCTTTTTGAGCAGTAATCAGTATACTTTCCTTTGATGTATCTTAATGCCTTAATTGTGGTATATGACCCCAAATCATCATAGGCTTTTTTTTTTTTAATCTAAAAATCAGTGCAATTGGGCAGTATTATGGCTTGATAGCTAGAACTAGCTGATCCTTCATATCAAAAATATTTAGAATAAAGGCAAAACCAACATGTGTTAAGCCTAGTGTGGAAGGTACCAGTATATGTGTCATACAAAAAGGGCAGCCTATGAGACCCAAACACACACTAGTTAGATTTTCCTATGGGACATGATATGGCCCTTAGACTTATAGGCCTTAGACTTAAGGGGCCTCCCAGGCTTTGCATTTGGCATAACTCTGCATACACAAATCAGTGTTATAAGATTTATTCCATGAACATTTATTAAAAGCCTACTATGTGACAATACTATGTTAATTGTTTAAAAATTAAGATTCTTTTGGTTCCTGGGACACACTCCTTTGGTGAATTCCTACAAAGTTGTGTCCTTTTTATTTTGATATCTCTGTAGCTGATCACTCTTAATACCTGGCCTTCCAAAGTATTGGCCTGGTCTCTCCAGTGACCCTTCCCCTCCTCCTGTCACCTTGTCCCACGGCGTGAGCAAGTACCACCATCCTCGAGCCCTCCTTAATCGGTTTCAGATAGCTCCCCTACAACCACACCTCTCACTTTTCCTGCTCATTCCCTCTAGATCCACTTCTAATAATCTTTGATTCTTCCTGTCAAAGTTCCCACACCTGTCATGTGCCCCTTATCCTCTGTATTCAGCGAATAATAATTCCATGATTAGACATTCTAAACATTCATCTGAATGTACCTTCAAAACCCCTTTCTGCTCTCACTTCACAATACGTTCTTCCTTGGCAAAAGCACTGCTTGATTATGTTCTACTTCCTGACAATACCACTCTGTGGCAGTCAGAATAATGTCCCCCCAAAGATGATTGCATCCTAATCTTAGGAGTATGTGAATGTGTTTACAAGGGGAGGGGCAAAGATGAAAGTTGAAGGCAGAATTAATATTGCTAATCAACTGGTCTTACACTGGGGGCTTCTCTAGGTGGGTCCAATGGAACAGTAAGGCTCTTAAAAGTGCAAGAAGGAATTGGAAGAGAGAAAGTAGGGTGAGAAAAACTAAGTCTGATGTTTTCCAGCTTTGCAGGTAGATGAAGGGGGCACAGATGAAGAGATAAGTTCAGATTCTAGACACTGGAGAGGGCAGGGAACTGATTTTCCCCTAGAGCTTGCAGAAGGAACACAGGCCTGCTATACCTCTAGCTCAGTGAGACCCATTTTGGACTTCTGGCTTCCAGAGGTATAAAACAGAAATGCATTGTGCTAGCAAGTTTGTGGTTCTTTGTTTCAGCAGCCACAGGAAACCACTATGTTCTGCAACTAGATGTGGATACAACAGGGCATTAAACTTACTTTCACTCATCTCATGTGAGATCTTGATAGTGCCTGGCACTTACACCTCATTTCCCTGTCCACTTTCCCTCCCACCTGCCTGGTAGGATAGTTGAGATCCACTAGAAACGCATGTAAAGTTTGATATGTTTTTCTCCCATCATTCATTTAAGTTGATGGCCTTCTTCTTATTTAAGTGAGGAAGTAAAAGCAATCAGGCATTCAATCAGGCATATTCAAGACTACGGCTCTCAAGCTCTTTGGCATCTGGGACTCTATCTTCTTTGTGGCTATCAGAGTTGAACTGCAATCTCTTCCCGTTCACGCCAATCCCTCCATTTGTGCAATAGATCCCAGTAGTTTCAGTGCTTCTGAAACTTCCATGTGAGCCCAGATCACCTAGGCCTTGCCTGACTTAGATACAGATCCTGATTCTGAGATTGCAGGGCCCCACGTGCTGCTCATGCTGCTGGTCTCTAGACCTTGCTCTGAGCAGCGCCAGCTTACATTTCCCTCTGCCTGCTCGAGGACCCTTTTGCCATCTGGTTGCGTCCTTGTGTTAGCATACAAATCTGTTGGTATTTCTCCTATTTAAAAACTTAAACCTGAAAATAAGAACCCCTTTTTGTTTCCCATTTTCCTACCTCTAGGTATCATGTCATTTTTTGGATTTTTTTTTCCAGGAAAATCTGAAATTTCTCCAATTTCTCTCCAATCTGGCTTTTGCTTGTGTCACTTTACCACATGTCCCTCTTATCAAGTAAATCAATGACCTCCATCCTATTATCAATTCTCAGTTTTCTGATCCATTAATAGTAGTCTTACAGAGATATTTCTCCTTTTTCAAAATATTTTCTTGGCTTTCAGAACTCTGTAGGGCCCTGGTTTTCTTTCTACCACATGGGCTGCTCTAGAACCTCCTGGCTCTGCTGACATTCATGCCCTCAGGCTCATATTCAGTTTCATGAATTCAAATACCCCCTACTTGCTAATGATTCATGTTTGTATCTCTACCTTGAATCTGGTCCTACCTCTTCCAGATATGTGTATCCATTTGGTGTCTCTACCTGAATCCCTAAAAATCAAACAGATCCTAAGCTGAATTCCCGTTGGAGTTGACCCTGGATCTGTCTTTCCATACTGGTCAGTGGGAATTCATCTGATTCAGTTGAAACACCTTGGGGTTGGGGTACATGCTTTCAACTCAAGTCAGGATCCCAGGGTCCTGGGATCAAGTCCCACGTCTGGCTCCCTGCTCAGCAGGGAGCCTGCTTCTCCCTCTCCCTCTGCTGCTCTCTCTCTTTCTCTCTTTCTCAAATAAATAAATAAAACCTTAAAACAAAACAAAACAAAATTTTGGTGTTGTCTCTGATGCCTCTTTTTCTCCTTCATTTCACACCTAAAGTCTCAGTTAGCTGGAAAAGCAATACTCTTTACCCTCCCTTCTAGAGCGGCCCTATGTTTCCAATGTGCCTTTCCCAGCAGTGTCTCAGATAGAGCTTAAGTTTTGTGAATGAGATCTACCTGAGCTCTATTTAGAAGGTCAAGAGGGGCATATGCCATACCATTCCTCCTCATAAGAGATAGATGCCAACCTCTTACCACCTTGCTGCAGGACAATATTGACATCAGTTTGGTTTCTCCTAGCTCTGAACATGAAGGCATTAGCAACTTCCTCATTTTCTGAATGCAAACTTGACAGGTGATCTTCTGGAATCTGAAATGGTTGCTTGTACATAATTACCTATATCCTATTTTTCCTCTTCGAAATACCTGGCTACATACTGACTTACACAGTCAGAAAATAATTTTTAACTCTATTTCCAACGGTATTTAAATTCTTATCACTTTTGCTACTTCTAATCCAAGCCAGTGACAAAGATCCTCTAGATTACAGTAGTGGTATCTGCATTGTTTCCTGCGCCCACAGTGGTAACACTGAGTCTCTTCTCAACACAACAGAGCATCTTGGGAAAATGTAAGTCAGATTAAAAAGTTTCTCTGCTTAGCACCTTTTAGTGGCTACCAATCTCATGCAATTATTAGCCAGTTTTCCAAACTTATAAGACCTTGTCATACTATATCCTCCTCATACACTCTGTCCCAGCTACACTAACCCTCTTGCAGTTTCTTGTACAAACTAGCACTTTCCCAACTCAAGGCCTTGACATTTGCCTTTAAGTCTGCCTGGATTCTCACCTGGATTTCCCATTACTAGCTTCTTCACCACTTTTTGGTCTTGATTCAAATGTTTCATTATCAGCGAGACATTATCTGATCTCTTTATCTAAAATTATAATAATCTCCCTTCCCTCCATCCAACACAGCTCTTCTAGGATTTGTCTAGGAATTTGCTTATTTATATTGCCTGCCTATTGTGCTGTGCAGGCAGGAATTTGTGTTGGTTTTGCGCATTGCTATATCTCTAACACCAAGAGCAGTGTTCAGAATATCCTAGACTCTAGTATGAGTGAATGAAAATGAGCACCAACTTATCCAACTTATTTCAATAAACATTTATCAAGTGCCCATACAGCATTTCTGCACATGAAAACACTCAATGCTTTCTGACTTAAGGCCAATCAGACTTAAATAAAGCATTATGAAGGAAGAGGAAGAGAAAAGGAGATGTTGAATCTGAATTGTACAAAAGATATTGCTTCTAGTTTCAATATAGAAAGTAGAAAGGATAATATATCCTTTTCAGAGGAAGGAAACGGATGAAGGGCATGAGGTCTCCGTATTTGTGCTTTCTCTTTCAGGCAGTGTCCTTTATAATTCAGGCTCTTCTTGACACATTTTCAAACTATATAAAAATAACTGGATATACTATGGATTCCATTTCCATTTTTAGCTCACAGACTCTTCATCCACCCACCCACCCATCCATTACAAAAATATTAAGAAGCATCTACATTGAACCAAGGCATCATCTTGGTATAATGTAATTGTAGAAAATTAAAATGAAAAAAATATATACTGGATTTTAAGGTATGTTCTCCATCTACAAAGAAAACTTCCTACTTAACAGCACAGTTTTGCAGCCTAAATAAGGTCTTGCCCCCAATTCTATGGTCTTAGTAAAGTGTAGACTCATACATTCCACTACTGATATATGACCAAAATGGAAGCTAATTCCTGTTTTCAATAAATAGAGTTTGAGAAGATTTAGAATATATCTCCATAGTGCTTGAGTAAGGTGCTACAGTAAGCCACTTGAATTCATTCTATTGTGTTTGGCCACAGTCGTCATAAAGAGTATGCTACTGATTTAAAGAATATGGATGGCTCTCAGCTCTGAATAGGGCAGCTGTTCTATTTTTATTCTGCAACCAACCTAAGCAACACATATTTCATACTTACAGCTAATATTGAGCTGAGCTAAATTCAAACTACTGACCTGGAAGTGAATGGTCTCATTTTTCTTTATACCAGACCCCTAAGATATCAATTCCTTGATACATTCAGAAAATAAGCTTAGCAAAACCTATACCTTCTTCATTGTGTCTCTATATCTGTCTCTGTCACATACGCAGACACACGCACTCATATGTATGTATCACACTGGAGTTAAAAGTTTCTAAATATAAGAAAAGCTAAAATGGAGAAAATTAAAATATAAGGTCCTTAAGAAACCGCCAGTGGATGCCTGAAAGCACAGATCATCCTGAACCCTATGTATACTATGTTCTTTCCTATACATGCATAGCTATGTTAATGTATAACTTATAAACTGGGCACAGAAAGAGATCAACAATAGCTAATATAAAGTAGAACGATTATAACAATATACTGGAAAAATGTATGCGAATGTGGTCTCTCTCTCTCTCAAAATACCTTCTTGTGCTGTGCTCACCCTTCTTTTGGTGATGGTGTGAGATGATACAGTGCCTATGGGATGAGATGAGGGGAGGTGAAGGACATAGACACTGTGATATGGTGTCAGGCATCTATTGCTCATCTGACATGGTCCAGAAAGGGAATCATCTGCTTCTGGATTACAGTTGACTTGGAGTAACAAATGCGAGAAAGCAAAATCTTGGTAAGAGAACTACTGTACTGTTATAATAATGCCACTATTATTATTGTGTTATTTCTAATAGCTCTTCTACTACTATTCATAGAAATACTATGATTTCTCAAGTAGAAGGTAACTGGCCAATCACTTATTATATTCACAACTGTAGTTCATGTAATCAACATAGTTCAATGTTAATCAGCACGAATATCACATTTGTTATGTTCCAGGACTGTAAGTCTCTCTGTCTATTCTATGCCTTCTGAGAGTTTGTAATCCAACGAAGAGGTCAAAAAGTCACCCGTGACAGAACGAAAGTATACTCTAAAGCAAGTGTAATCCAGTTTCAACATCAGTAATGAAGATAGTTAAGTGATGATGTTCGGGGAGTAGGATATTATTGAAGACCTAACATTGGGGAGATATCAGGCAGGAAATGGGGTCAGATAACTAATGGAGGATACTGAGGGTTTTAATTACTGGAGGAAATGAGAGAGGGCATTATTACCATGGATTAATTAGAATTCTTATTGAAAATATGTGTAAAATAAGACATCAACTTGTTAAATAAGTAAAGCACATAAATGACTTATTTTTATTGTAATGACGGAAAGTAGGGCTATTTCATCCGCTCCAAACACCCCAATTTGGGAATTGGAGAGTATTAGTGACCTAGATTGTAGCACGCCTCACCTCGCAGTCCTCTTTCACCCCTGCACATAACCTTCATTAATTTTTCTCTCTGCAGATTTATATGCTCTGCTTCTTGGTCACACAATGCCTGCTTGGGAATTTCAGGTAATCGTTGTATAAGCATTCTCAGATTCATACCAATCAGGTCATCATAAAATATTTGTTGACCTAAAATTAAGTCTTGGACATTTGGGGAAATCTTCCTATCACACAATGATCAAAATGTAATCATTTAGACATATATTAAGCTCAATTATCCTATCATTGCATCATGTGGGATATTATTGCCCTTGGTAAAATAACCTCAAAGCAAATTTTTCAAGAAGTGCTTTGTGCCCGTTCTCTTCTCCTCTTCTAAGGGCTTTCAGAATCATTTGTCTCTGATACATGAAACATCAGAATTTCAAGGCTTTGTAAAGGAACAGTATGAGTGAGATCTTTGCAGCATTAGGAAACATTGTTGAACAATTTACTTCAAGTGCTAAGGGGTAATAATGGTTTTGAAAGAAGAAATAAAGTTCCATAGCCTGTATTTGATTAACTATTAACTTACTACAGCACTGAAAAAGTGTGAGTACGTGTTTGCCTTAAGTCTTTCTCTCATCTTGGAAGTTTGACGACTGACCATAAATGATCTTAGAATTGCGCAGGAAGGAAAGCTGTTCCATAGACCTTCCGGTTGTCTTTATCCCGTCCAGAAACTTCTTCCGTCTCCACTCCAGGACCCTAGTAGAATTCCTTCTTAACTGTGCCAACTTTTTTAGGCCTCCATGGATTATATTCTAAAAACACATACTTCTGTTTTCTCTGTCTACTGAAAAAATGCCTTTCTCCTACGACCTAAATGACTATTAGAAACTTCAAGTAAGCATTCAGTTACTTTAAACTACTTAGGATAGCTTCTCTTCCTTCTCAAACCCACCACACCCCTTATGTCCATTTAATGCAATACAGGTCTCAAAACAGCAGTTCAATGACTTACTCTTATAATGTACATAAGCATGATGAAAGATCTATAAAACATACTTGGTATTCCAAGTATGTTTATGATCTTCATAAACATCATTCATTTAAGCCAAATCTGAAATTAATTCTACACTTCCCCCTCATCTCTTTTCCTAGGTCTAATTTTTAGTCAGAGGTCCAACCACATCACCTCTTACATACTGTACACTGGATTGATGAGCTAACTGTGTGATGTCCTCCAGCAGAGCATGGTTACTTTTAATGAGAACTCAAAAAACTGACATAGTACTGATATGTTATCTGCAATTTTGGGGAGCGGGATTAATTTTGAGAAAGGAAAAAGACATGCATCAGTTGAGAGTGCTAGTCACTGAGCAGTTGGGAAGTGTAAACTCTTCTGGGTAGGAAAATAAATTTTCTAGAGAAAAAGTAGGAAGCTAGAGACACCTTTTGATATGCTTGAACTGTTCGACATACTTGTTCATTCTTTCTCAGTGCCTTATGCTTGGGACTTGGACATCGGTGCCATCTAAGCATATGAGATGGCTCAATGATAATTATAATCAGAAATCCAGTTCAGGCCAAGCTGGAGTCAGGGAGGACTGGATTTGTCCTCCTGCCTCAAATCAGTAGAAATCAGGACTAGACATAAGAAACAGCAGTTTCCAAGCCATTTCACATCAGGCTCCTGAACATAACAATTCATGAGTGCAGGAAAACCAAAGAAGCAAACCCTATAATTGCTCCAACTTTGTGACTTAGAAGACTCTCCATGTCGTCACAAAATTGTATACTTTAAACATGTGCAGTTTATTTTATGCCTATTACATTTCAACAAAGCTCTGAAAAACAAGTATCAAATATTTATCATACAGCTACCATGTGCCATATTCACTATAGATTCTCATTTAATTTCTCCATAATTTATGAGCATCAGTTCTGAGTTGACCTAATTTGCCACGTAACTTATATTCATTTCACAGTTGGGTTAACAGAGGTTTGGTGGGTGTTATTATATATTTTGCCCCAGGTCAGCCACCTAGGGAAAGTAAGTATCAAACTTAAGAAATATTGACACTGGGCTTTAAACCCTGAGCTGGATTTTTAAAATAGAACACCTCCAGCTGGACTACTTATGAAACTGCCAAAATGTTGGTTGTTAGTTTCTACCTATGGCCCACTGAGTCTTGATTAGGATTTCTAATCTTAACTAGTGTCTGGTTTTTAAACTGTTATCCTTGTGAATCTTATATATATTAAATACATTAATCCATTCAGTAGAAACTTTTCCCTTTACTTCTGTTATTGTTTCAGTATATTGAATATAGCTGAATATTTCAAGTAAAGCCGTAATAAAGAGGAGCTATACACGCCAATTGTGAGTTTATGAGGCCAAGTTTAATGCTGATACAGAGATCTCTTTGATTTTTTTTTTTTTTGGTACCTTCTTTTCATGTTATCCTAATGATTATGCATCATTAAAACAACAATAAAATGTGAAAAAAATTCAGTGTATTTTTGTTCAACTTAATCTTTTTCTTTGATTTTTTTTCAGCCTTGTGAGATAATTGACATACAGCAATGTGCAAGTTTAAGGGATACTATGTGTTGATTTGATACATTAATATCAGCACAGCATTAGCTAACACACTCATCCTTGAGTCAGTGGGTCAGTTTATTTTATTTTATTTAAAGATTTTATATATTATTTATCAGAGAGAGAGAGCGCAAGTGATTGCACAAGCAGGGACAGTGGCAGGCAGAGGGAGAGGGAGAAGTAGAGTCCTCACTGAGCAAGGAGACCTGTGAAGGACCAGATCCCAAGAACCTGGGATCATGACCTGAGCAGAAGGAAGAAGCTTAACCAACTGAGCCACCCAGGTGTCTCTCAGTGGGTCATTTAAAAAATTCATTTTTTGTCTATGATTAACCTACAATATACTGTTGTTCTTAACAGAGCCCAAATAAATAATTCTGTTTTTAAAGGAAGAAGGGCCATGAAACTGATAAGACAGGGTATCTGCTGTTGTTTCTGCTATCTTTGCTATATTTGTGGATAAGTTCACTCTGCATTTCAACTTCTTCACACTTAAAATCCAAGTGTCACATTTCAACTGTGCTATTCACTAAGGTAGACATTAACCATATGTGACTACTTGAGTTAAACTTAAGTTAAAAATTCAGTTTCTCATTTGCACTAACTGCTTTTTCTGGTGCTCAATAGTTGCATGAGACTAGCTTCTCTATTGGGTAGGGAAGATTTTAGAATATTTCTATTATCACGGAAGTTTCTGAGTTGCTGTAGATTTTTTGCCCCCTCTCTCTGCATATATGGTACAATAATTTATGCCTGGTTTATCATTATGACATACATATACTATATAAAATTTTATATATAAAATGGGAAAATAATTTTTTAAATCTCTGTATAATTTTGGTCTCAATGAACCAAAGCTCCTTGAGACCAACTTAGAATTACAATCTCATCTTTAGAATCAAACTGCCCAAAGGATGACAATGTAACAAAAAAGAATTAATTACCACTCACTTTCTTTCTTCCTGCAGTTTAACACTCCAAGTGGAATGAAGAATATTATGTTCTAATTTTCAATTGGAAGTCTTTTCTTGAGAAATATTTCTCTATACCTTCTCTTTTCTGTTTTTTTTTCTTTACTGATAATAAATACCATATTTTCAAAGACTGAAATGACTTTAGAAATTTTACAGTGAAGTGTATAAATGAGTGTGTAACAAAAACTCAGCAGTGATAGATGTAGACCATCAGTTTTGGAATCTTAATGTGATTCTCAAAGTTATAAACAATTTTATATCCATTTGCCCTCAAATTGCATTTACTATCAAAACAATGTTTTTATAATAGTCTTACTATAGTCTCTTATAGAAAATGTACCCAAATGTATTAGCAATTCCGGGAGGATTTCTGAGTTCTCATTGCTTTTTCCACTATTGTTATGTAATCAGAAATTTTATATAACATGATTCAATTCAACATGTAACCATTATAGAAAAAACAGAAATCTGTATTTAGGTTTGGTAACCTTTCTTTTGGTGACAACAGTTGGATTTATAAGAGCACAGATTCAGAGACACAGAATAAGGAAACATGCAATTACTTACTGGTACAATTAAATATTGGACCCTGTACTTTGATTACAAATTTCCTAAAGCTTACAACTTATTATAATTTGGCTTAACATTCTTGAATTTTCCAGCAAGGCATACTGAGATATTGTGAAGAAAGGTTATGTGTAGCCAAGGTCAAGTGATCATTTTCATCACAACTAATTTTCCTTCTTGGTTAGCCTCTCACAAGGGAGTGGAAAGGTAGAATGTCATCAAAATTATTATATCTAAGGAGACAAGGGCAAGCTGGGATCTGCCTTGGACTGGCACCAAGTTTAAGGGGCTTATTTAATAATAGAGACTAAAATATAAGGACTGCCAGGCAATGACAGTGGTCATAAAATTTCTGAACTAGGAAAAATAAGGGTAACTCCTTTATTTTGTTATTCATTGAGAAAACAACTTTGCCTATATAACTGTGTGTACAAATATACATGTATATATGTATGTGTGTGCATA
Organism: Mustela nigripes; assembly: GCF_022355385.1. Taxonomy (NCBI): domain Eukaryota; kingdom Metazoa; phylum Chordata; class Mammalia; order Carnivora; family Mustelidae; genus Mustela; species Mustela nigripes. The sequence continues at coordinate 86,614,599 of NC_081564.1, read as the reverse complement.
TTATTAAATTGCAATAATTTATATAGTTACGGAATAATTTATATAGTTACAGAACTCAAGCCACTATCACAGGAATTAATGTTGAACTAAGTTTACGGAATAAACTTTAGGGACTATGTTATAGAGAGAATGTAATCATGGAAATAAACTATAAAAACTTTTTTTTTAGAAAAATGTGTTCAAGTTCTGAAAGGCCTTGGGAATATCTATAATTATCTGTGCAGTTATTATAGGAGAAGGAAGTAGTTTGTCAACTGCATTTTCACACTTCTGTGGTATCTCGAATACTTCTTCACAGACTCATGATCATTTTCTTTCATACTATATTATCTTCTCTTTTGAGATAATGTATGTTCAGTTTAGAAAGTCCCTGATAGGTACCATGACATTGTTATTATGAACAGTAATTAATCTCACAGACTGGCAAACAAACTCTTATACTTTTTACTGGTCAATACTGTAAAATACATCCTAAAATGTGTTCTGTTAAAATAAAAGCAAATGATTTATAATGAGCAAACAGTTCCTAAATAACTCCTTTGACTGGCAGGATAACATGAAAGAACGAAAGGAACCAACATATACTGAATATCACCAGGTGATCGTTTCAAAAGTGCAGGGCATTCATTTGGTTTGATGAAGAAGACAATGAGGTCAAACACATTTAGGATCAAATTTTAGTCTGTGGACCAACCACACATCCTCGGGCTAGTCACGCAGACTGATCATCTTCAACTTCTTCATCTGAATATAGGAATATTGTGGACATTACTTACCCTCATGAACTATTTTGAAAATAGCAGATTCTCAAAAGTGGCAGCTATTGTTAGTCATTTAGACTATAAATGAAAGAAAAATACATATTAGCCTACATAAAATAAATATGACACTTTCCCAAGAAATTATTGTATTCCCTAGACTATTACTACTATAGAAATTTTGATTCTCACAACTTATTTGCGTTCCCCCGCTCACCCTTGCATTTATTACTTCTCAAGCTTGGGTCTTTGGCTTTGCAAAGATTCACTGTTAATCTTTTCAAAAGTAATATACTATCAGCTTTTAATTCTCAAATGGATTCCAAGTGAGTTGACATAATTTGTAAATAATCTTTCAAGAGGTATTTTAGAATATTCTCAACTCAAAAGATACATTAGTACTGTGAGTTTCAAATGAAAGTTAACGTGACATTTATTTACACTATGATACTTTCCACTGAGACAGAGGGAGAATTGGGTATAATTGCTTTTATTTCACATTCGAGACATGTTTCAGAGGGATGGTAACATATGTGAAGTGTTACTCACAGCTACAGTTAAATGAGTGTAAAGGACTTAAAAAATAACAACTTTTGGAAAACAAATCATACATGGAATTATGCACACTCTTGATCTTTGGAAAACATACCAAGTTTCTAAGTCAAAGACCATGTAACTCCCCAGTCAAGATGCAGAATATCTCTATCAATTCAGAAACTTCTTTCAGGGTCCTTTTTATTCAGGGTTCCACCCCCACCCTTAATTTCTGGACATCTCTGGTCTGTGTTCTTTCACCATAGATGGTTTGGTCTGTTCTGAGGTTTCATATAAATGTAATCATAACACTTTTTTGAAAGATTTTGTTTATTTATTTGTCAGAGAGAGAGTGAGAAAGACCATAAGCAAGGGGAGCAGCAGGCAGAGGGAGAAGCAGGTTCCCTGCTGAACAAGGAGCCTGATGTGGGACTTGATCCCAGGAGCCTGGGATCATGACCTGAGCTGAAAGCCGACCCTTAACTAACTGACCCACTCAAATGTCCCTAAATAAAACCATAAAATACATTTTTGCCATCTGCTGTTGAGTAGTTTCCAGTGTTTGGTAATATTACAATTAGTTTATTCATTCATTGTTGATGGCCACTTACATTGTTTCAAGATTTGTTAAAACTATCATGATTAAGGTTTCTATAAAACATATGCTTATAAGTTATTTTGTGGATCTATGTTTTCATTTTTCTTGGCTAGAGGTAGAATTACAAGTTCATAGGTTTTGAAACTGCCTTCAGTTCTCCAAAGCGTATGTACTACTTTATGATCCCTGATGAAATTCGGTTGCCTCACTTCCTTGTCAACTCTTGCCATACTATTAGGTTTGTAACTGATGACAGCTTTAATCTGCTTTCTCTTATTAATTCTAATATTTTCACATGCTCGTGGCCATTCATATTTTTTATAAAGGTTCTAGTCAATTATTTTGCCCATTTTTTCTTGGGTTATTTGTTTTTAAGATTTTTGGTACATATACATTTAAATTTTAGCGTATAATTTTAGTTTTTATGGTAATAAAAGCAGCACACACACACTGTGGGATTTCTGAATTCTAAATGAGCACGAGGTACCCACAAAAAATTCTCTGATCTATCCTAGCAAACTGTAGCTAAAAACTCTGAGGACTTAGACAACCTCAACTCTGGCTTCTAAAAAGACCTGAAGGGAGGCAGAGTCTACACTCCAAGAGTCCTCTTATATGGAAGGATAAAGTCAGTAATTCTATCAGATTATATCAATAATATTAAATCAAATGTTTGCTGATGGGATGGATTTGGAAGCTCCAATTAAAATTTCCAAGGAGACTCAGTCTCCCCCTTCTCTCTTGCTCTCACCCTGATCTGTAGCTGTCTCTCCGCAAGAGTGGTATCTTTTAATGCTATTTTAAGAAAATTTAAAAATAATATATTGAAGGTCATTTTTGAGACGTTCCTAATTCCTCCTACTATATGTTAATTTTTAAAAAATATCTACCAGCAACTGATTATATGTCACTAATTCTTTATGAAAAACCGGGTTTAGTATTATATGAGTAAGAAGCACTATTTTGATCATTCAAATAGTAAACTATTTCAAAATACCTTCCAATAATTCCCAAGATGCCCTTCAATGGACAAATGGATAAGGAAGATGTGGTCCAATAATTCAAATACATATGGGATGCAAGACTTAATACATAACAGGCATTTAATAAAAGTTGAATGAATAATAAATATGAACACTAAAATTTTTACTTAAATTTGTACTTCTTTCTTTTGTACTTAGCTACTAAAATTATCAAAGTCATCCAAAAGTTTTTGAGGTATTTCTGTGTTCATTCTTTACTAATCCCAACAATGAGATATAACTGAAAAATGATGCCATTCCTGGAATTCAGAAAAAAATACGATCTTCATGAATCATTGGAAATTTCCAGGGGCAATAGAAATTCTGGACTGAAGGCACATAATTTAAAATATTTGTCAGTGAATGATGACTGCTTGAGCAACGATGCAGCATCATCCATGATCAATTGTGCATGAGCTGAATCAAGGTCAAACTCTGCCAAGACCTTCACCTCACAAGAGCAGCAAGGATAGGAATGACTGCTGACACTGGCCTGAGACTCAGCCAAAGAGTGTGAATCACAATAAGGTCACAGTCACCACAGTCACCATTAGTCAGCAGAGATGTTGTGCATGCAGCCTCTTGGAAGTAAGCAACTAGTTTGAAAACACCTCGTGCAAAGAGATACTTGAGCTCTTTATCAATTTCGTTTCTTAAGCAAAAAAAGAAGTGCATTTATAAAATGTAAAGGTCCTGAAAATGTAATAGAAAGGAAATTGACTTTAGAGTCCTTGGACCTGGGATTCCATTAGAGGTATGCATCTTACTTATAAGTTACCTAGCCTTTCTGAGACCCAGTTTACTGTGCTGCCACTTAGTTTAGATGTTGTGAGGAGCAAACATTTCAATTTACTTAAGTAAGGTACCCATTGGGCCATCAATAACTGTATGTGTTGTGGAAAAGCAAACTAGAGGTGAAATAACATGAGATTCTTTTGTCATCAATCTCTTTGTTTATCTGATTGCATCTTGTTGATAATTGCTCTGTGGGAACACTCCTGGTCCTGTGCATGATGTGAACACAGATTCCTAGTTCTAGAATAAATTCATTAATTGTTAGAATTCCATGTTCCAGTTTTGACTGTGGGTGAAAATTCACAGGAGGCATGCTGCTGTCTTCAAAAAACTCTGTAAGCATTTATCTCTATATAGTGATTTAAGTTTTGTGTATAGTATAATTAACCAATTTGACAAAGGGCCTTTGAAAAAATGTAACATTTACCTTATTGAGATACCAGAACAGAATGGATGTCCATTGGTTTATTTTGTCCAGTTGCATGCGTCCTTTCAAATGAAGCAGGGCACTGGATTATTTATCTATGCAGAGAGTGTTGACTCAGCATCTTAACTCTAGACTTAAAGTCCTGTAAATCAGTTACATCAGTGAAAGTAGCAGAGTAGGTATCTTCCAGGGCTCATCTCTCCACAGAAATACCAAAATATTGGGGAAAATGTCAGAATCAATTTTGTCAGAATTCTGGAAAATAATCAAAGATGTATAAGAGTAAAGCAAATACTCAATCAAAAAAGAAGAAGGAGGAGGAAGAGGAGGAGATGGAGAAAGAAAAGGAAAGAATAAGAGACACCTTAAAAATGGTAGGAAATTTTTGTGTCTTTTTTACTTGCTCTTTACCTGGCCCTTGGTGTCAGTCTTTTTTTTTTTTTTTTTTAAGATTTTATTTATTTATTTGACAGACAGAGATCACAAGTAGGCAGAGAGGCAGGCAGAGAGAGAGGGGGGGGAAGAAGCAGGCTCCCTGCTGAGCAGAGAGCCTGCTCAATTCCAGAACCCTGAGATCATGACCTGAGCTGAAGCTGAGCTTTAACCCACGGAGCCATCCAGGCACCCCCTTGATGTCAGTCTTAAAGATGGTAGCCCACATTCCCATTATGGGACTCTGGTCCCTGGTTTCAGAGGGAACAGAAAAGACCTCATTCTGAAAGAGAGATTTTTGTCTCTTTTAATTCATCTGGGGATACCTAAATAACAGATGCAAGATATTCGCCTTTCTTTCACCTAACTAGGAATTTACTCAGGATGGGAAAAAAGTGAACATTTTTCCAGAACATTAAAGATAAGTGGACAACCCACAGATTTATGGAGCAAAAGAGTACAGTTGAGGAAAATAGATTAACTGAAAAATTGTGAGGGAAATCTTAAGAAAGAGTTCATTAGTGAAGTTGAGACATTGAAAAGTGTCCATGTGTTCTGAGGAATTTAAAAAGCATACTCATGCTTGCAGAGAGGACGTATGCTCAGATATGACTAAAGTAGACTCTAGGCTTTTACCTATTGCTTATCTCTACATTTCAAGGCAGAAAGTGAAAATTCAGACAAAGCTGTAAACTGCCTGGCCAAGTGTTGATAGATATCTGAAAATAGAGTAAATCAAAAGGAGCAGGATATTTTCCTTCCTTTTCTTCCTTCCTTCTATTGGCATTCAAGTAAATCTCTGTCAAAGTCCTAGCTCAGCATAAGCAAAGGAAGAGGGAATTCAGAGATTACACATGACAAAGAATAAAGATTTTACAAAAATAGTTTAGAAAAGTCACTAAACCACACAGCTCACAGCAAGCAAAACCCTTAGGAAGGGGAAGGATTTGATTTCCAAAATTACCACATTATATTATCCAAAATGTGTAGTTTTATTAAAAAATAGATAGAAAGCAGAGGACCTAGAAAACATGGCCCATTTACAGAGGAAATGAGAAACTTTTCTTGAGGGAGCACAGGTATTAAACATAATAGGCAAAAACTTTGAACCAATTATCTTAAATACATTCAAAAAGATAAAAGAAACTATAGACAAAAGGCTAAAGGAAACATGGAGAGTGATGCATAATCAAATACAGAATATCAATAGAAATAAAAATTATAAAAAAGAATCAAATAGAAATTCTGGAGCTGAAAATTATAATAGTTGAAATGAACACTTCAGTAGGGATTTGCAATATCACATTTGACCAGGCAGAAGAAAGAATCAGTGAACTTGAAGATGGATCAATTGAAATAATCCAGTCTGAAGAACTGAATTAATAACGAGAGAAAGAAAATTAATAGAGCCTGTGATACCAATGAGACATTGATGAACATATCAATATATGTATAATGGGAGTCCCAGAAGGCGAGGAAAGATTGTGACAGAAAGACTACTTGAAGAAATAGTAGTCTTGAAAACTTGTAGTCTGAAAACTTGAAAAAACTTAAAAACAGTAGTCTGAAAACTTCCTAAATTTGATAAAAACATCAATTTGTACCTCAAAAATCTTAAGGACTCCCATGAAGGATAAACATAGAGATGTACACTTACACATATTCTAATTAACTTGTTGAAAGACAAAAGCAAAGAAAGAATCTTGAAAACAGTAAGAAAAATGTGACTTGTCAGATACAAAATATCCTCAATAAGTTTAACAGGCAATTCTCATCAAAAGCTATCACGGCCAGAAGGAAGTCCCATGACATGTTTAAAATGATGACAGAAAAACAAGCCTGGTGACCAAGAAATCTAATAATAATAAAAGCTTACTTACTTAAAGATACAAAAAAGAAGTAATCATAGTAGTCCTGCCCTATGAGAAATGCCAGAAGGAATCAGTCCATCAGTCAGAAATGGAATGATAGTAGATAATAAATTAAAGTTATTGGAAGAAATAAAGAACTCTGGTACAGTAAACCAAAAAAGCAAATACAAAGCCAGTATTGTATTTTTGGTTTCTAACTCCTCTGTTTCCTATATGATTTAAGAGATAAATGATTAAAATAATAATTGTACATCTATGTTAATAGGTATGCAATGTATAAAAGTATAATTGTTGACAATAATATAATGGGAACTAGATCTGTGTAGGAGCAGAATTTTTGTATGTCATTGAATCTAAAATATCAATTCAAAACTAGATGGTTATAAACTTAGGATGTTAATAGTAAACCCCATGGTAAGCTTTAAAAAAAAATCTAAAAACTAGATAAAAAAGATATAAAAAAAGGAATCAGAAAGGCACACTAAAAAAAAAAATCAGTTAAACACAAAGGAAGTACTGGGGGATATGCAGAACACAAGGGGTATAGGATATATACAAAACAAATAGCAAAATTACAGAAATAAATTCTTCTTTGTCAGTAATTCATTTATTTGTAAGTGGCTCTTCAAAAACTATACAGATGTTCAATTCATGAAAGGATTCTCATCTTCATTAGTTATTAGGGAAATGCAAATCAAAATTATAAGGAGATACTACTTCATGCCCATTAGGATGATTATAATTAAAAACAAAAAAAAGTAGTAAGCTTTTTGAGAATGTGGGCAAAATGAAACCTTTACAAATTTTTGGAATGTAAAATGATGTGACCATAATGAAAAAAAAAAAACACTTTAGGGGTTCCTTAAAAAGTTAAACACAGAATTATCATATGACCCAGCAATTCTATTTCTAGTCATATACCCCCCCAAAAAAACCACAGGTACTCAATTAGATATTTGTATACAATTATTCAAAGTATGTTACTTCCAGTAACCAAGATGTGGAAACACACAAATGTCCATCAATGGATGAATGGATAAGCAAAATACGGTGTGTATATATAATAGAATATTAGTCTGCCATAAAGATTACTGAAGTACTGATGCATTCTACAATGTGAATGAACCTTTAAAATGTTATACTAAGTGACAGAAGCCAGATACTAAGGGTCTTATATTGAATGATTCAATCTTTATGAAATAGTCCAAACAGATATATTTAGAGAGCAGAAAGTATCACTTCTCAGCCTTTTGGCTAAGATCAAGTATAGAGAGCAGAAAGTAAATTTGGTGTGGGGGGTAGGCGCTGAGAGGAGAAATGGGATTAATTACTTAATTGGATGGGGTTTTCTTTTGGGAGTGATAAAATATTTTGGAAGCAAACAAAGTGATGTTTGCATTAACATCATGAATATAATGGATGCCCCTGAATTGTTAAACCTAATCATGTAAGTAATAAATACCATACTTGTCACTGGCCCATGGAAATTGTATCCAGTTGCACATTCATTCTAGTTTGCCGTGCAGCATCTATTTTGCCTTCATGAAGTCTTCAAGTTATGTTCCAGCAAACTTGAGATGCTTGAGTAGAAACTGGTTAATCTAAGGATACTACAGACCATGGATTTGGTGATTTTGGTGATTTTGGTGACTGTGAGCAGAAGTTTTCTGCGTCTATTTCAAGAGAAGATTTATATTGCCTACTACTCCTATAGTCTTTGTAACAGGTCAGCAGTCTATTTGGGAGCCTACTTGTCAAAACTAGGTTGTCAAAAAACACCACTACAGTGGACTTTATTGCATAGTGATTACATTTTCTTTTTTTCATACATATAATAATCTACTTCTAAAACAGACTGGAGGTGGCTTTCAATACAAATGCAAATCAATCATGGTCACTGAAATGAATTCAATGAAATGACTCTTACGTTTTGCTCTGAAGAAGTTAATCTGTCATATCCTGTGTGATGTGGCATTGTTTCATTTGCCCATAACTTTTCCTTTTTTTTCATTTCTTACACATCGGTTTTGCCTTTATTGTTAACATATTTGTTTTAACATTGCTATATTCAATTCTTCCTTTCATTCTGTTTTCATGTATCCATGTGTCCTTTGTTTGGACCTGTCCAGATAACCTCACAAATACTGTCGATTCCCCACAAGTCCCAATGCTATGCTCTCCTTCAGTCTGGCAACAATAAAAGGCTGAGTACCAACATCACTCAATTTAGATTTTGCCTAACGGGAAAGAGCACATCAATACTTCCAGGATAAATATATAAACTCATCCCTCACTCTGTAGGTAGAGGAATTTGTGGCAAGTGCAGTCCCTGACCTGACCTGTCAGTGATCATCTATCCACAGTGACCAAGGGGAAGGCAACAGAGAAAGTTATTGCTGGTTTCAGAGTTTATGATCCCAGGCAACGCCACTTACAAAACTAAACATAACCACAAAAATCAGAGAGGTAAAGACTAGAAGGAAGAAACAAAAATTGATACAATTTATACATATGACATTCCATATGAAGAAAAACAGGAAAATTCCAAAACAATGTGCTGAATAATTGAGAATTTAGCAAATTTGGTGTATAAAAGATCAATAAATCATCAATCACTTGTATTCCTAACCACAGCAGTGGCCAAATAGAAAATGAAAGAGGAATAATGCTCATATCCAGACTAGCAACTGGAACTATAAGATTTCTATGAGTAAATAAATAAAAAATACATGCAAGTTATTTATGAAGAAATTACTGACAGATATAAAATAAACCCCGAATTTAGAGGAAGATGTATTTTTTGTGATGAGAGAAATCAATATGATAAAGATAGAACTTTGTCACAAATTAATATATGAATTAAGTATTGGTCTAATGAAAATCACAGTAGAGCTTTCCAAAGAAATTAAAAAAAAAAAAAAGGAATCTGGAATTCATAGGAGAGCAAGGTTTAAAGAATATCTGAGAAAGTAAGAATAGATAAGAAACAAAGAAGAATGTATTCTGTAGACGATATTAGGAATATTATAAAAATATAGCGATTAATTCACAAGAGAAACTTTCCTGAGATTTTCCAAAGCTTTGAACTTCTATTCATTTCCTTTTTGTACTGAAATCTTCATCTTCCTCCACTGCCATCCAAACAGGGTTTCTAACAATGACACGAACCTGTGTCTACCGAGTCTACCCAGAAACTTGGGACTTTTCCAGCTGCTATTTCTCTCCCACTATCTGAATTTCATCTGGAAACAAATATTATTTATGCCCTTAAATTTTTTCACTCAAATGTCTTTCCCTTTTGGCTACTACCACTCTTTAGAAACATCACCCAGCCTGTTAATTCAACTGTACAGACACATTATAAAGAACTCCATTAGTGCTTTCAAAGCTTTCACATGTATCCCATTTTAATCTATTCTTCATGCAGCAACCAGCATAATTACCCTAAATTTAAATGAGATGATGGTAACCACTGCTTATAAACCTTCCCATGCAGATTCAAGCTGTCTATGCCATCATCTACAAGTCATTATGTAACCATGACCAGGTCCACTTTTCCAGACTTAACCGATGATATTGAAGGTTTGTTTGCTTGTTTGTTTATTTGTCTAGATATGAACAGTGTTAATTCAGATGAAAAACCCACTTGAAAACAAGGTGGGGGCTGTCACAGGAGGTCCTCTCCATCTCTGTATACCTTTGCTCCCGTTTGAGATAGTGGGTTTCATGCTACTCGTGTCTCTGAGGTGTTTGGGTTTATTGGCTTGACATTATTTGTTTCTTCAGTTCCCTTTTTTACAGTCTTTATAATTTCACACAGGCTTCCTGTGTTCTGTCTTCCACCTGGAACTTAACTCCTACTCTCATTGAAATAAAAGCTTTAAGCCACAGAAGATCAGCAAAGGCATTTAGAACAGACAGGAGCTTCTATATTTGTGCATGTTTTTGGAATCACGGTTCAGAATTTTTTTCTTCAGGGGAGTGAATTTTTAGGATTTCCCTTTTTTTTTTTTCCCCAGCCAGATATATATACAGGTAGGTACATGCATACAGGCGTGCACGCACACACACACACACACACTCCAGCATTTTAGTTGTTACTGCAAAACTTTTCCAGCTATCTTGTCTGCCATAATGCTGGACATAAAAGTCTTCATAATTATTATTTTTATCCACAGATTTAAAAAGTCATTTAAAAGATACAAATTGACTTTAAACAATTTTATGAAAATAATTTCATCTGTAAAATAAAATGTAACATTAGATACATACAATACTTATCACAACAATGAATGTGAATTTGCACACCATATCAGTGAAAATATTTCTTGGGTTGTTGGATGAAATTGTGGAAAAATTTTAAGAAGTCTTGTTTCACCTCTACCTCAAGTGTCTTTGAAAGGGAGAAATGGAATAAGAAATGTGAAAAATGGAATTTTATGTATTACTTGGACAATTTCACCTTCATTTGCCCATTTAAGGTAAAGTATGATGATTACATAATATATTGTCAACAAAAATGGAGATAACATCTGTAGTTCTTTAAAAGGTTTGAGATATAAGACTGCTTCAAAGGTATGTCAGAACAGTGGAACAAAATCTTCAAAGATTGTGTCCTTCAAAGAAACAACAGTAAAATCCAGAAAGGAGAGCCCTGATAGAAAGTTAGGATAGACCGAGAGAAGACTTTTTGCTAAAGAAGGAATTTTATAAAGCTGTGAAATGAAGAAGGAAACAAAGCTAAGTGAACTAAAGAAGGCTGTGGTGAAAAGCGAATGATTTCAGAACTGAAATTAGAAAAGCAGATCAATAAAGATTATGCCAGCTGCTCAAGTCTTATGGCAAAAGAAATGCATTTGGTGAGCATTGGAGGCAGCACGGGTGTCATTCAGAGATTTGTGCCCTAATTCTCCTTTGAAATATGGTCTCTAAAAATGTGGGCAACTGCTCAAAGTCCCCTGTTTTTCAGTTTGACAGTATCCAAAATGGGGTTAATGATGCTTGTCCTGTCCTAATGCACAAAACTGTTATAAAGGTTAATAAAATATTTTATAGATAATTTTAGACTAGTAAATTAGTTTTAATGATTTTAAATAGCATTGTTTGGGATAAGTTTGCCTTCACAAATTGATTTATTGGGATATTTAAATTATAGACTTGAAGCCACTCTATTATGGATATCAGGCTGGATCAAGCCATGTGCGGGTCGATGAGGACTGTGAGAGAAGTGGGAAGTTGTATTCGGTAGGCATCACAGTGGTTGACAGATGTGCATGATGGGGGCAGATGGCCTGGGTTCAAATTCCAGCACCCTGTTTATTAGCTATGTGAATAACTTGAATAAACCATTTCCTGATTCATTTTCATTATTGGCAAAATGGAGATACTATTAATACTTTTCTGATAACATTGTTATCAGAAGCATTTAAGCATGTATAGTATTTAGAACTATGATAAACATAGAGTATGTGTTGCTATTACCTTATAAATGTCAATATTAATACAGGACTAGAGTTGGATGGAGAAGCACAAATATTAAATTGAAATGTTCCTAGGATATGGTTATGAAAAGAAAACTGGAAAGGACAGCACAGTAACTTGTGATGTAGGAATAAAACATTTGAATTGTATTTGTACTTTAAGACTCTGTATGCCGAAGGATGGCATGGACATAACGCTTTTCTTGACTGGAAGCTTCCAAAGCAGCATTATTGTCTTTCCTCTCCCCTTTCTACTTGTCAACTTCTAACTATTGTTTCAGACCCTGAAGCTGTACAGAACTCTGGCTGCCCTGACACCCCCTTCCTGTAGTACTTCTGAATTTTTCTCTATTGAATCTTTACAATTTTGTATTAATCTATATTCCTTTCCTCACATGATGTACTAGAGGTTCTCAATGGCAGACTACTTGCCCCACCCCAGAGCATTTGACAATACCTGGAGACATTTCCAGTGATCCCAGCTGGGGGAGGGGAACACTACTGTACCTAGTAGACTGAGGCCAGGGATGCTGCAAACTTCCGGCAACAAATAGCCCACCCACCGCAAAGAATTATTTGGTCCAAACGTCAGTAGCACAGCTCTGGGAAACCCTCTGCTAGATGGTGACATCATGGGGACAGGACAGAGAGAATGTCTCCCTTACATGTCCCCACCTGTGTCTAGCATGCAGATCTTTCAGAAAGATTTGTGGAATTTTTGAAAATATCTCAACCGTGTAAATAAAGTCTTTGGGGAAAAGATTTTTTTTTTCATGTGAGTCCTTTCATGTGATAAAAAAAATGCTAATACACATGAGTGATAATCAAAATATTTAATAGCATTAGTGGTATAGGCACCAGCCAAACAAGGACAGATAACAGAACAACCAGTATTGTGACACTGGTAGCTGCTGGCTGAGCTCTGGTTACATAAACTTTAGTTTAGTCTACACTAAACACAAACATTGCATTTCTCCCCCAAAACACTCTAGAAGGCATCAAGCTCTTTTAATAAAACTCTATTGGAGAAGGAGTATTTTCTGACACAGACACTGTAATGTAAATGAACTAGGTCCTTCCTTTATAAATAACAGCAAAAATCTTCAGGACCATGAGTTCTGAAGTCAGTGGCCATCATCCTCTTACCAGACTGTTTGACCGCCTGGCCTGAATGAATTACATCAGCCCAAAAGGGGAAAGACTTTTCAATGTTAAAGTATAATTTTACTCTTTACATTTAATCTCTCCATTTGCCACCCCATAACACACTTTACAATTTATTTACTTGATAAATTGACTTAACTAATGCTGTTTAGGCATCTAGAGTTTAAATGAATGGAAATTGTATTTCAACTGAAAGGTAAAACTCCTCTTTGAATTACCTCAGAATGCATCATAACCGCATACTTTATGATGATAATTAAGTTAAATATTCAACTTGGCTCATTGGATCCTTTAAAAATCACATACTTAGGGAATTAAAATTGGTTTTAAATTATTTCTTCTCCTTAGAGACTGATGATATTTTCTGTTAATCACAAATTTAGGAACCATTGCATAGTTCTTAGGGCCATGGACATGGTGCTTCATTGCTTAATTCAGCTTGATTCAGATGTCTCTCCAAAGAACTAGGCATTTAAGTGTAAAGTTTTCAGTAGGGATTTATTAATTAGCTTTTAATAAGAGAAAATATTAGCATCTGCTGTGTCATTCTTTTTATTCGGATAAAGGTAAGAAATTCCAATATTAAACAACACCATTGTCAGATAATTCTGAGCTCCTAAGCATCTTCCATTATACTGATAATGTAGGACGCAGGAATTTGTTCATAAGTCATAAAGTTACTACTCCCCATTCACATAATTTGTATGCTCGAAATTACAGCTCATAGGAAATATATGAAATTTAACTTAACATCAACATTCTTTACTACACAGTGGGAAATAAAATACTAATGGATAACAACAACAGAACTGATGTGCTTTCATGTTATTGGAATTGGATGGTCCTAGCTAACTGTAGCATTAATAAAAAGGAGCAAGCTAAGGTTTCTTTCAATTATTCAACTCGTTGTTGACCCCACGGCATGCATTAAACTGTGTGGGACAAAGTACAGTGAAGTGTGAGCTATGTAATCTTCCCAAAGTAGTAATTCTTTTTTCTTTTTAATTTTTTTAAAGATTTTATTTACTTATTTGACAGACAGAGATCACAAGTCAGCAGAGAGGCAGGCAGATAGAGAGGAAGGGAAGCAGGCTCTCTGCTCAGCAGGGCTGAGGGAATTAATCCGGGCTCAATCCCAGGACCCAGAGATCATGACCTGAGCTGAAGGCAGAGGCTTAACCCACTGAGCCACCCAGGCGCCCCTGAAGTAGTAATTCTTAATCTACTGAATGTATTATGCAAATTTCCATATACCCATGCTTTATTCTTATGCTATTTCCAGCAATGTTGTTGAAAGCATTCTTTCAATGATTTTTCAAAACTCTGTCATTACATTTAGAATGTCTCACATTCAAACCCCTGCTATCCAACTTGCTTCACCAGGGCATTTCTGCCGCGAGACACTACTCACACATAGCACTTCATTTCGATTGCACATTTTCTCATTGGAGACTTGGGTTAATTAATGAGTTAATAGGCATCTCAGTCATTTTTAAGCAGATAAGAGCTCCATCCAGGTCATGGACCTGACAAAAATGAGGTGACCTTATTGACTGTGACACTGGGCATTTGAAATTGAGCTGTATGAATGTTTGTGTTCATTGAGAAGGCCGAAATACTTGTGGTAAACACTTTATGTTACTTATGTTAATTGGCTACTCCTAACAGTTACTTAAAGGGGAAATTATTGGCTAGGGATGATTTTTCTAAGCTTCGGTACACGACGGGTCATTTACCTCACTCATTAATCATACCGTGTGCATCTTCTGTTCGCTGCTGTTCGGGTTCTTGGCACATTCAGCAGTGACTATGAATCAACAGCAGCCTGCGGTCTTTGCAAAATGAGGGACTATTAATATCGAACCGATGCTTCGACTACTGTATGTGATTCTCTTGGAGTAAGTGAGGCACTCCCAATAGTGGGAATGATCAAACAATTAGAGAACTATTAACTTGGTGTTGACAACAAAGGCCCTATGTCCCCAAACATTTTTCCTCTTATTTTTCTGCATAATTCTCTAATAATAATTCTAATTTATAGTGGTGCCTAGATTTTTTTTTTAAGATTTTGTTTATTTAACATAGAGAGAGAGAACAAGCAGGGGAACAGTAGAGGGAGAGGGAGAAGCAGGCTCCTTACTGAGCAGGGAGCCCAATGCAGAGCTCAATCCCAGGACCCTGGGATCATGACCTGAGCCGAAGGCAGACGCTTAAATGACTGAGCCACCCAGGTGCCCTGTTTCCTGGATTTTTTAATGAAATATTATATAAGTAAGAAGGAGTCATTACAAAAAAAAATCAAGTGTGAAGAATAAAATGAAAATTTCCCATAATTGTACCACCAGGTGAAAAACTATATTATCACTATATATATTCCAAGACTTTTTAAAATACATATACATAAATTAGTATATTTACCTTTTCTGTCCTTCTTTCCGTTTTTTAGAATGGGCTCAAACTGTGCATTATTACCCAGCATTTTACTTTTTAGTGTAGAATGGTGTATTGTAGATAATTCTATGTCAGTATGTTTAGATCTACATTGTCATTAAATGTCCATGTCACATTTGATTGTACTTAACTAGTATGTACTTAACTAATCCCCTTTAGTTTGACATTGAGGTAATTTCCATTGTTTTTTGCTATTTCACATCACAGTATGATAAATAGTTTCGGTAACTTTTTTTTTTTATTATTTTGCCTCGGGTTTTGACCAGATGTTAGATAGTGTTATGTTTAACATATTATTTCCCTAATTAGTATATCAAATTGTTGCCTCAAAGCCTTAGTTTCAAGCATTGTGTCAAAATTACTGAGGAATTTTTTTCTTAAACAGATTGTTCATTCCCACCCCTGGGGAAATCAGACCCAGCCGTTCTGGGGGGGGAGGCCCAGCTGCATATTGGTTAAGATCTCTCAAGATGACTCTGACATAAAACCAGAGAACTTGTACCAGAGCTGAGAAAACTGAACTCCTTTGTCTCGTACCAGAAATATTTCAGCAAACTGGTCAGGTCACCACTCACAGTTAGCTGCTGACTTATGGGCAGCTGTCTTGCCATTCAGGGCTCACATACTGGGTCACTAGACACTTTCTGCGGATGAGCATGGACGTGAATGAGTGAGCCCTGAGTAATGCCGAGAATTAGCCCCAGAACGGTTGGAAGGGTCCGAAGAGAATGTCGGAGAACATTTGTGTTAAGTTCCAGTTTCATAGCATTCTTGCACTCCCAACCAGAGCCCTTCACTTTGCAACTTCCAACGCTGTTGCCTCTGTGCCCATTTTGACTGTAGCTCATGACTGTCCAAGAAGCTGCGATTTTGCTCACTGCTGTGTGCACGCCCGTGACTGAAGTTTACCCCCCCACACCGTGAGCAATTTCGGAGAACTTCTGCAGGTGCTAACAAATGACACACTATTGGATTCAGATATTCCTGATCAATATAGCTAACACAGGCCTGGCACAGAGTATTTTCTCAAGAAGTGTTTGTTAACTCAATGTTAATGGAATAAAAAATTTTGAAAAGAGAAAGTCAAAGCTGGAGGAGAAAAATGTTTGCCTTTATAATTTGGACAATGCAAAACTACAGAGAACATGCAGAACAAGAAGAAAGGTTTGTTTAAAAGCTTAAAAATCACCTTGTAGCTTCTGTTATCATTCTCTTGAGTAAGTTACTCTGGATAGTGATTTATTTAGTACCTATGAGTCATGAGATTTCTTTGGGGAAGCTGCCTCCTTTCATTATTAATCTAATCAACAAGCTAGAACATTTTGGGGTAAAGAATGTAATCACAGATGTGCTGAGGGTTTGCTTGACAATCCTCTCAATGAATGGACATGCAATGTAATTACTCTTGTCATTTGAGGCCAACCAAAGCATCAGGAAGCTTAAAACAAAGCATGTGCATTCAAAGTAGGATAAACCATCAAGGGCAATTTCATATGGGACAAGACACCAGGAAACAATCCACTTAAATTCATATTTATATGCTTTGAAACACAGAATACATCTCTGAATGTCTTTTTTATCAGTTTGAACATATTTTGTTTCTGTCAGTGGATACAAAAGGTTGTAGTTCTTTTTTATTTATTTATTTATTTATTTATTTTTATTTTTTATAAACATATATTTTTATCCCCAGGGGTACAGGTCTGTGAATCACCAGGTTTACACACTTCACAGCACTCACCAAATCACATACCCTCCCCAATGTCCATAATCCCACCCCCTTCTCCCAAACCCCCTCCCCCCGGCAACCCTCAGTTTGTTTTGTGAGATTAAGAGTCACTTATGGTTTGTCTCCCTCCCAATCCCATCTTGTTTCATTTATTCTTCTCATACCCACTTAAGCCCCCATGTTACATCACCACTTCCTCATATCAGGGAGATCATATGATAGTTGTCTTTCTCTGCTTGACTTATTTCGCTAAGCATGATACGCTCTAGTTCCATCCATGTTGTCGCAAATGGCAAGATTTCATTTCTTTTGATGGCTGCATAGTATTCCATTGTGTATATATACCACATCTTCTTGATCCATTCATCTGTTGATGGACATCTAGGTTCTTTCCATAGTTTGGCTATCGTGGACATTGCTGCTATAAACATTCGGGTGCATGTGCCCCTTTGGATCACTACATTTGTATCTTTAGGGTAAATACCCAATAGTGCAATTGCTGGGTCATAGGGCAGTTCTATTTTCAACATTTTGAGGAACCTCCATGCTGTTTTCCAGAGTGGCTGCACCAGCTTGCATTCCCACCAACAGTGTAGGAGGGTTCCCCTTTCTCCGCATCCTCGCCAGCATCTGTCATTTCCTGACTTGTTTATTTTAGCCATTCTGACTGGTGTGAGGTGATATCTCATTGTGGTTTTTTTTTTTTTTTTAAGATTTTATTTATTTATTTGAGAGAGAGAGACAGTGAGAGAGAACATGAGTGAGGAGAAGGTCAGAGGGAGAAGCAGACTCCCCATGGAGCGGGGAGCCCGATGTGGGACTCGATCCTGGGACTCCAGGATCATGACCTGAGCCAAAGGCAGTCGTCCAACCAACTGAGCCACCCAAGCGCCCCTCATTGTGGTTTTGATTTGTATTTCCCTGATGCCGAGTGATATGGAGCACTTTTTCATGTGTCTGTTGGCCATCTGGATGTCTTCTTTGCAGAAATGTCTGTTCATGTCTTCTGCCCATTTCTTGATTGGATTATTTGTTCTTTGGGTGTTGAGTTTGCTAAGTTCTTTATAGATTCTGGACACTAGTCCTTTATCTGATATGTCGTTTGCAAATATCTTCTCCCTTTCTGTCAGTTGTCTTTTGATTTTGTTAACTGTTTCCTTTGCTGTGCAAAAGCTTTTGATCTTGATGAAATGCCAATAGTTCATTTTTTCCCTTGCTTCCCTTGCCTTTGGCGTTGTTCCTAGGAAGATGTTGCTGCGGCTGAGGTCGAAGAGGTTGCTGCCTGTGTTCTCCTCAAGGATTTTGATGGATTCCTTTCGCACATTGAGGTCCTTCATCCATTTTGAGTCTATTTTTGTGTGTGGTGTAAGGAAATGGTCCAATTTCATTTTTCTGCATGTGGCTGTCCAATTTTCCCAGCACCATTTATTGAAGAGACTGTCTTTTTTCCATTGGACATTCTTTCCTGAGGAAGACACAAAGAAATGGAAAAATGTTCGATGCTCCTGGATTGGAAGAATAAATATTGTGAAAATGTCTATGCTACCTAAAGCAATCTACACATTTAATGCAATTCCTATCAAAGTACCATCCATCTTTTTCAAAGAAATGGAACAAATAATTCTAAAATTTATATGGAACCAGAAAAGACCTTGAATAGCCAAAGGGATATTGAAAAAGAAAGCCAACATTGGTGGCATCACAATTCCGAACTTCAAGCTCTATTACAAAGCTGTCATCATCAAGACAGCATGGTACTGGCACAAAAACAGATACATAGATCAATGGAACAGAATAGAGAGCCCAGAAATAGACCCTCAACTTTATGGTCAACTAATCTTCGACAAAGCAGGAAAGAATGTCCAAAAGGTTGTAGTTCTCATCATGGTTTTCCTTCTCTGTTTTCAGCTCTAGGTACCCATAGTTTGACTTCTATGTTTAGCTTCAACCAATCCACCAAGGTTGGTTATATTGAAGATTCTCATCCCCTGGAATTAATTCTGTTGTTCTGAAAGCAGAAATTGAGAACATCTCTGGTATCTACACAGCAACTTAGCTGTAGACATCCATCACATGCTCCCCCACTCTTGATGCATCTTGTCACTAATTAACAATATGGTTCCTGTGTCCCCTATCAGGTTGCAATTCCCTTAGCCCCATAGCTATTTGGATCAAGGTAATGTTTCCTACATCCCTTGAATTGTTCTAATATACATGGTCAATCAAGCAATGGTTATGTGAATTCCCATACCTTTGATTCTACCCTAACCCCTTATAGGGTATTTTACTGTTGATATGTGGTTGATGTTCCAATATATCATATAACAAAGTCTATTCAAGAGATATTCTTGGACTATTCCATTGGAAATCTATGCTTTATTTAACAGCATCTGAGAACTGTCACTTCCCATTCTCTCCCACCCACCCTCTCCCAACCCCTGGGCTCTATTCAAAGTTGTGATGCTCTTATGCATTCACTCTCTCACCTGGGAATCACCTTTCAGGGCCCAAGGGACAGCTTCATAAGCCACATCAGGAATAGGACTGTGTCCTTCTGTACAGGAGTCTGGAGCTCAGCATCTAGCCCAACTGAGACTGGAGAGACAGAAAGAGAAAGAAAGAGAGCAAGTGAAGAAGGAAGTGCAGAAAGAGGAAGGAGGAGAGACAGATGGAAGAGGACAAGAGGTAAGGGGGGAGAGGGAGGTGGAGAGAGGAAGAAAAAAGAGAATATAGAGTGAAATGCTGGAAAAAAATTTAGATGATAGAAAAAATAAGAAATATAAGGTGAGAGGAAAACCTGGGGATGATATGGAGCATGTATGTGATATTATAGGTAACAGGTTATGTGTATATGTTTATACACATGCATATACATCAATGATGTTAATGGCACAGAGTGTGTGTGTGTGTGTGTGTGTGTGTGTGTGTGTATGCATAGAGAGAGAGAGTTATGAGAAATATATCTGAGAAGTAGATGTGATGAAGAAGAGAGAAAAAGACCAAATGTGTAAGGATGGTAGGGAGGGAGGATACAGAGAGATGGTCGAGATGATGGAAAGGTAATTAAGAGTAAGAGGAACATGGCAGACTGTAAAGCAACATAAGAGAGAGCAACCAAACCAATGAAACCGCGAATAGTTAGTCCCCTGATCCCAACTGTATCCTGACTGCGTTGACAGTTAAAAACTACCCTGAAGGACATGAGATGACTTAGTGTTCTAATAATTTCTTTTCGTCAAGACTTGTTGGGGACCTATGTTGGATACCTGTCATTTGCAAATAAAACTTCCTGAAAATACAAGATGGTACTTTTCCCCTTGAATTTGTCCCGAAAAGATTAATTATGCCATGCATGCATATAAATAAACATATTGCACCATGCCTATAAACCATGGGGAATACCATCATGCATATAAAACAACCTTTTTTATCTTTCTGTTACACTTAATTATACACCATAGTAGACTGTGCTTCAAAAACTATGTTTAACTACAATTTTTAATAAAATTTAGAAGTTTGATACACTTACTAAATATCTATACTATTTAGAATTTTAACTACTCATTTGAGGAACTGTGTCAAACTCCTACAGGTGTTTAATACATTCTGGAAACAAAATTGTTATTTCAGGAAGTGCTTTCTTGGCACTAATTTGCATTTTATTTTCTCACCGTGCTTGAGGATATGAAAGGAATTAAGAATTAGGAAAAAAGACCAGATGCTCAACATGTCATCCACATATATTATGTCTTTGCAGAAATGGCAGGACCCTAACTATCATGGATATAGAAGCCCAGATCATCACATAATGTATATCTTAGGGAGTAATCTACTTGCAAGCAGAGGTCCTTACATTTAAGTGTGAAAGTCAAGAAATAAGGTCATATGTTTCAATCAAAAATGGTTTTATAACCCCTAGGTAAATACCCATGAAAATACCACAGTATCTGCGCAATATGTTCATTTATAAGTCATCTTTGAGATGTACAAAATGATTCATATACTTTACATATTTAATTATACATGCAGCTTCAAAGAGAGTATAAAAATAAGGGACAGATACTTTTTTAGTACATATTTCATGGAAAAGGAACATTGACAATTTTAAGATACTTTTGAGATGTGTGGTCATCACGTTTACACTTCAGACATAAATTTTGTAAAATTTGAATCGATCTCTTTCGGGGCTCACAGGATTTAATCGTGCTTTTCTGTGAAAAAGGAAACAGTGCAAAATCAGATTAGAGACTCATCACTTACAATTTCCTTTCAGACCAGGTATCAACACATACTGTGAGGGTGACAGACAGCGATGAAGGTATATGAGATGGGGAAGGAGCACAATGATCTGTGAATCTATGTAATGCAGAGTTTGGAGTTAATAAAAATAAGATACGAGAGAGAAAAAGAAAGCAGGATACTGATCCCGGTTTTGTCCTAAAGAAGCTTGGGATGGATATACATAGGGCAACTGGAAATGTCAGCTTTTTAAGTACTTCAGTCATTATTGCAAAAACTTGAATGTTAAAAATTTTCCATTCTAATAAAGAAAGTATATGTGCTCGTGAGAAAAAATACAACAGGAGGTCTGGTTACTGAGTTTACAGGCAGCTTTTGTGTAGACTGAGATGATCACCCAGCTCGTGTTCTCTACATACCATTTCTTTTTGAATACAACCAGAGATTACTGGAAATATACCTCATTGTGGATTTGGGAAAGGAAATACACAAGATGAGTCTGGAACTACGTTTTTTGTCCTCAAAAACAAGGAAGTCATCAAAGACTCCTGAGACACTGTTTTAAAAAAAGAAAAGAAAAAAGAAAATCTGAAGATAGGGTACCTGGGCATCTCAGTTGGTTAAGCGTCTGCCTTCAGCTCAGACCATGATCCCAGGGTCCTGGGATCAAGCCCCACATCAGGCTCCCTGTGGGGAGTCTGCTTCTTCCTCTGCCTTTCTCTGTCTCTCTCTTTCTCTCATGAATAAATAAATGAAATCTTTAAAAGTAAAAAGAAAATCTGAAGATAAACTCACTTAAGAGAGATAATCTGAGCATAAACAAGAATAATGGAACAAGAGTAATATTTTTAATGGGTAACATTAAAATACATAAAATCCATGAATTTATAAAAATTCTTAGAAAACTCATCATTTGCAACTGGACTTTGTCAAGGCACTAATCTGATGCATGCTAATTGGAAAAATAGGTATTTATCTAGCTGTAGATGACTCCTGCTTCACGGTAATTTCTTAGTGTTTGAGAAAGAATGACAGAAGGAGTGACAGCATTAGAAAAATGCTCTATTGCAATAATTAAAAAAATATTGATTGAGTCAATGACATTCATCAATGGATGCTTAAAACCCTTAAGTGAAGTGTTGATGGGAAACGTGATATGGGAGGATTCCAACTGAATATTTCTGACTGACATTAGCATCTCCAAAAGGACCAGGCAGATATGAAGTGCCTCTCCATGTGACAGAACAGAAAATGTAAAGCATGGCCACTAAAGGCTGATTGCCTAAAAGCATAACTGAACTTAATTCAAATTAACTCTCTATGTCTACAATTTTACAGAATATAGAGGGGTAGAGAAACAAGTTAAATTACATTAGGAGGAAAGAATCTGCCAAACACAGACTATAGGACATTCCATAGACTTGTTTTTGTAACTCATCAATGGTAAAAGAGAAAAAGGAATGGAGAAATGATGTATCATAAAAGAAAATCTTTGAATCAACTGAAAACCTCTAAACATGGACAAGATATTAAATAATACTGAGTAACATTAAGTGATTAGGGTCAACTTTGTTAAGTAGATTAAGGGCATGTTGTCATGTAAAATATTAATATTATTTTCAGTTAAAACATATACTGAAGTTCTATGGGGTGCCTGGGTGGCTCAGTGGTTAAAGCCTCTGCCTTTGGCTCAGGTCATGATCTCAGGGTCCTGGGATCGAGCCCCACATCAGGCTCTCTGCTCAGCAGGGAGCCTGCTTCCTCCTCTCTCTCTGCCTGCCTCTCTGCCTGCTTGTGATCTCTGTCTGTCAAATAAATAAATAAGGTCTTAAAAAAAACAAAAACAACATATACTGAAGTTCTAGTTTAAAAATGATACAATGTCTGGAATTCACTTTAAAACCCTAGCAAAAATTAATTATAATATATAAATAAATACTGAATAAATAACAATATAATAAAAACAAGGTGATCAATGGATAAAATTGATGTGTACACAATTGTTAAAGCTGGTTTCTGAATAAGCTGAAGTTCACTAAATAATATTTCTACTTTTTTATGTTCCAAAATTTTCATAGTAAATCATTAGAAAAAACAAATGTTCTTACTTTCTATTTTCTTTTCTCTACATCAATAATCTTCTCCTTACCTGTATGCTCTTTTTAACATGTAAACATACTCTCAGATCTCCCACATGATGAAACATCAGTAACAAACAAGCAAAATAATAATTGTCTCTTGATTTCACTTCCTCTGAAAATCATCATTCCACTTCTTTATCCCCATTCGCAGAGAAATGCCTTGAAACAAGGGCTCTAATTATTTTCTCTTGTCCTTTTCCCAACCTTTCTTAAATTCACCATAGTCAGGATTTTGTTTCCATGATTTAATAGGAGCTGTTTGTTAATTTCACCAGTGATGGCCATATTGGACATTTTCCAGGTCGATTGACAGGTCTTCCTTATCTTATTCTGATGAGCAACTGCACTGACCCAAAAAAACTGTTTCCTCCTCAATATGTTCTAGTCCACCCCCCCCCACCACCTTTTTTTTTTTAATACTGTGGTTCTTTGGTTTTCGTTATACCTCACTGGTCACTTTTGTCTCCTTTGTTGATGTCTCCTCTTGATGCTAAACTTAGAAAGCCTGTTGGTGACTTTAAGTATTTATATGCTGATGATTTCCAAGTATCAGCCCATATCTTTCTCATGAATTTCTGATTGGTATCTAGCTGCTTGACATTTCTACTTGAAATCTCATAGACAGATATAGTTCATTATCTGCATCTCCAAAACTGAGTGTCTGGTCTTTCCCCACAAACCTGTTTCTCCTACAACTTTTCTTAATTCAGTTGATGGGAGTTTAATCTTCTCGGTTATAGAGTCAAAAGTATAGAAAGAGTTTTTCTTAATTCCTTTCTTTGGTCACAATTCATATCCAATCCTACCATCCACCATAATATATTTAAACCAAATGATTCTTTTCTACTTTTATTATTTCCATCACGATATCAAGCAATGATTTCTCAGAAATAATTTCCCAAAAGATATCCCTGGTTCTGCCCACCAGGTTTCTAGTGTATTCTCAACACAGAAGCCAGAGAGATTTTATTTAAAGAATCGTAGCTAATAAAAAAAAAGAATTATAGCTAATGTATTTCAAATCTTTATTCAAAAGCTATTGAACTCATTTCATCAAGAGTCAAACCCAAAGTACTGACAACGTCTTACAAACACTGTAAGATCTGAGTCCTTGTCATCTCTATTATCTTCCTTCCTACAAAACTGTGCCATGACATTGCAAGTACCCCCCTTAGGGATTCTGCACTGACTAATAATATGGAACACTTAATACAGGCATAGTATTATCTTATTTAATGCTGATTGACTCAATGACTTTATTTTTAAGGCTCATTTTCAGAGAGATAATCCGTAAATTTCAGAGAGATTGAATAATTTCCCAAAGTGACCATGGAACTGAGTTAAGGTTTTAACCCAGGTCTTTCTGACTCTAGAGTACATATTCTTACCTCTAAACTATACTTCCTTTTGTGCTATAGTAGAAAAGTTGGATTCCTCATAATCCAGACATTTTTAAATATATTAAAGAATCCCCCAAATTACCATTTTCATTAACAGTGAGTAGTAAATTTTGTTCACTATTTCTAGTAGAAATTATTTCTCATACTTACCTCCTCTCTTAATCACATTTTACAGCGTTTACAAGCTAATTCTGCGAATGTCTTGCTTCAAATTCTAATTTTCTATAGTAAGCGTTGCTTGACCTTTTAAAACAGGTTTCAAATAAATTTGATGTTATTGCTGTTTTATGATCCACATTCTTTCTCCCCACTGCAAACACATAATGAGTTTTTGTTGTTGTTGTTGTTGTTCTGGAAATTAGTTTACTCTTTTTTCTTGTCACAAGTCTTTCAGCAAAGTCTCGATGTGCTTGGCGGGCCCACTGGGACATACAGGATCATAGCTTGCTTCTAGAGTGGCATTATGAAGCCTCCCTAGCTGTCAGGGTGATAGTTTACTTTTTTCCACTGGAAGTAAAAAGCAGTTTATATAACATATTGTTGACATGGCCAGTGGCCAAATACTTAAGACTGTGCTTTGCATTTTATAGTCTCCAAAATCTGTGAGCATAAACTGGAACAAATCTTTGCTGCTGAAGGCCTCTTGCCTGACATACTCTTTGTATAATCCATGGCAGCCAAGAACATTTAATCAGGCAATTCCATGTTAACGTATATCTTTTAACAAAGTGTAGCATAAGCAAAGCTTCCTAATAACTCAAGATTGATGCTCACCTTGTTGAATTTAATATGACATTTTATCCCTGTTTGGGTTAACTTGAAATACTTTTCACAATCATGGGTAATTTCATTGGCAAATATATTTAAAATAAGGTGTTTAAATACCTCATAGTTTAAGAATATGCCCAACTTGGGATATTCTCTCTTTGGATTTCTTCTACCAATATTATAGGCTAAGGTAAGAATGAATTTTCGGTCCTCTGACACTAATTTTAAAAAAAAAATTGCAGTTTTTACTGTTGAAGGAGCATGATGAAGAACTCTTCCTTATCCTTCGGGGAAAAGCAATCAGTGGAATCGTCCAGGAAGCAAACCAACAGTACTTGCCTTCCTGCCCTTAACTTTCCTTTTCACTCTGTAAAGTTGCAGAATTGCTTTCTGTTTTAATACAAACACCGAAAGGCAAGTTTTGTTTTCTTTAGGATTCTTTGCAACATTGAGAATGAAAACAACATACCTGAATACTGACAGATACAACTCCTTAAAAGTTATTGTTAGACTCCAAAGTAAGTATATTATTTATTTGTGGATTGACAGAAAAGAGTCAGATAAAATGACTTTCTTAACTTGATAAGTTTATTCCGATTTTCCTGAGCTCATGTGATTATAAATTCTTGACTACTTCTGCAGGTCCTGCTAGATGACTTGCCATTGCCATGAGACCCCATCTTACATGGTCCCCACAGGCCAGTTTGCCGGGAGAATGCATAGAAATGGGATTCTCTTACCCAACAATCCCAAGATGAGCTGTCTTTGGGTTCTGAGTGCCCCTAAAATTATATAAACCTCATTTCCGGCCAATGCCTTCATCAAACATTTGACTTCTTGGATTTGGGTTGGGGTGTTTCATGTCCAAATCTGCTACAGCATCTATCCCAGTCCTTCTAATTTGCAGGCTCATTCACTGTAGACCTGAGGGAGACATAGTTTCTTGTATTTTTGGATGTGAACACTCATGAGAAGATACCCTTAAAAATAGGAGAATGCTCTCAGACATGTGTTCTGAGAACATTCAATCCCTCCATTGTATAAAGAGACTTTGAAAGCAACCCTCCCTATTGGCTTTAAATCTGATGCCATCCTATGGATTGTCATATAAAAGTGGACTCAGTATCTGTCTCCCAATGACTTTAAATTGCATCTAATACATCATTCTTAAGATTCAATTTATGCCATCTCTAAGAAGTTGCTAATATCCTTGGCATTTGAAATTATTTTGATTTTCTGAAAGCAGTTTGTTGGCATACATTTTACTTTAGTATAATTTCACTATATTTTCCCAATATTTATCATTGTAAAATACTCAACTATCAATTGAAAAACAAATGTTATGATCTTATCCCTAAAAAATTACTATTGTTAATAGCCCTAGACCCCAAGGATTTGCAAATACGATGATAGAATGTGGTATGAAATGTTGGACTTCCTTCTTTACACTTTCTTTGGCATCTTGAATCTCAATGCTATCTTACCTAGGAGCCATAAATTCTATTTTTTGTCTTTTTAATACTGTGTAACTGCCTAAAGCTCTAATCAGTATTTTTTCCTTTTTGTTGCTATTTTAAAAAATCCTATTTCCTAGCCTCATAACACAAATTAACATGATAATCATTTGAGTTAGAGCTCTTTGTGTCACATCAACAATGATTGCAATTTTCAGTTCATAAAAAGAATTACATGATTACTCCCCTAAAAATAATTCTTTATTGCACATATATTCCTTGGGACACTCATAAGAAACCTGTATATGGCTAGATGTTTGCTAATTTCTCCACTTTATAAGAAACATTCTGTCAACTTGAAAAATATCAGTTCTTAGAATGTCTTCAAAATTTGTCAAGTTCATTGATTTTTTTTTGAAGTGTTTTCATTTATCTTGGAATCTTATGTTATTTTAGGTACAATAAATTACATTCAATAGTTGAAAAATATTTTATTACTTTATACAGTATTTGTGTGCTATATAAGATTTATTCCTTTATAATCAATTTCTTTAGATCAATCACCATACTTTCCCATTAAACTTCTAGTAGGGGAAATCTTTCCACTTCTCAGAAAGATTTTAATCAGTTTTTATTTTCAAGAGGAAAAAATCACTTTTGCAAAGACTAATTGATAAAAATGGCATGTATCACTGACAAATATGGAAATCGTCATATTACTAACTATAAATAATTAAAAATTGCCATATATTGGATATCCTGTCAGGTCTGATTCTCAATAACATTATCCACTGGGGAACAGAAATACAGTGCTATCGCTAGCAGTGTCTCTTAATTTGTGGCTCAAAGATTACCTGCATGAAAATCCTTGCTAATTGTTTGACTGAAGATTTTTCATAATTAATGAACAGCATGCATCACTTCATTTAAAAAATAAAACCCTACATGTACAAAGCTATTTTGTTCCAGTTCTCTATCACCATTTATCACCCCATCCTGAATTTAGGGGCTTAAAATAACAATCAGTGAATGTACTAAATCACATGATGTTGTGAGTCAGAAAGTCTAGAAGCCTAGGAGACCTCTTGTCCCTCTGGTGTTAAATGTATTTGGCCGACAACTGTGGGGACTGGACCAGATTGTCTACAAAGATTTCCCTCACACACCTGGTGCCTTGGTAGGAATGGGTGGAAGGTGAGGCTTACATGGGTACCTGGTTCCATTCACATGGTCTCTGGGCCACTTTGTGAATTTTCTTCAATGTAGCAGTCATGCCTCTTGCATGGCATCTTCTGGGTGAAGAGATTAAGGCAAGGGCTACCTCTTCTCTTAAAGGTTATTTCCAGGAATGAAGTAGCACTCCTTCACTGTATTTCAATGTCAAAGCAATCACAGGCTAATCCAAATTCAAGTAGAGCAGAAATAGAACCCACTTTTCAATGACAGAAGTGTCAAATAAGTTTTAACCATCTTTACCAGTCATAAATTTGAAATGTTTTTATATATTTTCTTCTCCACTTCTGCACCTAGGATTAAAAAAAAATTAAAGTTATCATTTAAGAAATCAGCATTATTACTAAAACTACTGCTGGTAACAAATATATACCTTCACATTTTCTCAGGATTTTTAAACATTTTCTCTAAATGTGTTTCAATAGGAGTGCCATTAAGTTCTTACTATAATCAGTCCAAAGCCATTATTTTATAAATTATAATAATTCCTAAAATGTGATGTGCATGTTTTCCTAAGTGATCTCTGGGTGATCTCTATGTTTAGATTCTTTGAAATAAGATAATATCTCCCTTGGATTTATTTGTCATGTTTTACACAAAGAAGATATTACACAGATATTTCCACAAACACCGTTTTTTCTCTTCATTCTTGGAGATTTTGTGTCTTCTTTTATTTCTTTTATGGATTTATGCAGAAACTGGTATTATAAGATTATGTGACATTTGAGTAACATTATTAATTCAAAGAACAAGGTAAGTCAATGACCAAAATGAGTTAAATAGTTGCCCAGTGAATTTAACTTACTTGGGGATACCTAATAGAACAGAATCATTCTGCAGGCCTGTAAAATTAATTGGGAGCATTAAATACATATGTAAAGTGGGTTAAGGCTGAACTTACACTCAATGTTGCATGGTAAAACCAGATACACACTGAAATTAGATATATCTTTAGAAGTAAAGATATTAATATGGTAGTTTCAGGTGAAAAACATTCAGGACTTCAATCTGGATGCTTTCATTTTGTAATGGTCTGTAAGGCTAAACAAATTCACTCTAGAACCAAAACACATATTATTTTAGAGGGATGTTTGTCCACGAATGTTTTTAAAATATCCAACATGTATAATGAATAATGAGACTTTGGGTCCCATAAAATTTACAAGTGCGAGATTAAAAAAAAAATATCTCTATTTTTTTTTTTTAATTTAAGAATATATTTCAAAGCACATTACTGACATACTGATGCAGAATAGAATTCTTAAAAGTAAAAAAAAAAAAAAGACATTTGATATGTGTTCTCATTATGCCTTCACTTTGATCACTAAGTCTTTGTCAACTGATACGTCCAGCTAATGATGGAGCGCCGGTGGAAGGACTCCAATCTAGAGATATTCTGAGAAAGGGGAAAAGGAGGTTCTAAATCCTTAATAAGATTAGTCCAATTATTAACTAAAAATAGAACAAGTTCATTTAGTCTACTTAGGCTGTATATTCTAGCATCATAAAATTTACATATACATATATATGAACTACACATCGATCTATATATGTGCCCATTAATAATGAACTTTTAATAAAAGAGTGAAGTAACCATAATGCTAATTTAATGGGAAAAATTTAATGAAGGATGTAACACCATGAACCCTTAACAGATGTCCTAATTAGATATCATTAAGGAGACTATTAGATGAATTAAAATTGAGCCTTTCATTTGCTACCAAAAATATACCTGTTAATTTACAAGGAAGCAGTTACAGGCTGAAATACTCACCTGGGCAATCGATGGAAAGTGGGTCTGAGTCGTTGGGAATCTGTGTGTCCTCCTCGTTACCACTGTAGCTCCTGGCATGAGACTGGACACCTGACACTGCTTGCTGAGAACTGTGAAGCAGAGAGTAAGATGAACTCCTTTTGTTGTGCTAAGGTTCATGGAGATCTACAAATGGTTATGAAGTCTTTGAGAATGTTTTAAAATTTTGTTTTTGATAAAGTAAGATATTTTATGTTCAAAGGTATTTTTAATGGTAAATTCCTGTGGAGAGACAGCTAAAAATAATAGTTTTTTTTGGTCAATGTTTTACGAACCAGGCAATGAGTCATGAACAGTAAAAGCCCACTAGGATATCGGACGTATATTTTTTCTTCTTTGACAGATAGCTGTGCAATATTCAAGAGTGAGACACAAAGCATTGTTTACTGCTTTTTTCCCTGGTATTTGAGGAGATAGAACAGACTCACTGAGAAGAGAGACTTACTAGGGAAGAGAAATCTGTGACAAACAGCTGAAAAATACCAGTGTTCCTAATAACCATTACTTTGAGTTGCCAATTAATTTCTTGCAATTTAATACAAAAATATAGAGAGCAACACAATTTGTAATCCTGCAAACGTATTTACAGAATTCTTTCCTCAGTGTAATCCACTGCACCTGTCCTTTTGGCTAATGCTCCACTAACTTTTGCTATATTCTCTGAAATTCTCTCTAGAGTCCAAGCATGTGCCCATTGCATATCTCAGCTCTGCAATCTGACGGCTAAGCCAGGGCCTCATGGTTCTTCTCAGGAATTGCACTGGAGGAATTAAACCGCTGAGTTAGTCAGATGTGTGGGCGTGCGTCCACTGGCATGTGCAGGACAAATCAACGGTAGTGAAACATGAAAAGAATCAATCTCCACAGGCCAGCTTTCCTAAGTATTTTATTCTTACAACTCTCAAATCTCCTGATAAATCCATATCATACTCAATATGCACTTTTAGAAGAATTGTGTTTTGATGCTAATTACTTAGTATACCTCTGATTGCGTTATGGGCCTGTTGCACCCCAGTTTGTACAACAGCATCCCTTCTCCTCCTCACATGGAGTCTGTCTCTGGAAATCAATTTGCCAATCAGTAACCAGTCAGTAGACAGAGCAGCACTCTAAGGTGGCACACCTCTTCGTTTCTCTATGATTGCGTCTTTAAATTTGGGCTTTCTGAGTGCCCTTTACTGCCACTTCACTGTTGTTTGGGCAGAACCAAAGTTTTCTTTCAGTTTCAGGATTTAGGAAACCTAGTTAGTATATTTCCATCTACTTCACAAGTTGCCTGTCCTGTGCCCGCTCGGGCCTGTGGTGGGCAAGAGGAGTGTCACGGTCCTGCTGCTGCTACTGTCTCTTCCTGCCTCCCTGCTCTCCTGATTCTCCTTCTTGAACGGGTCCTAAAGGACTGAGCAAGAAGAGGGGAAAGACTTCAAAAGAGACAAAATACTGCTCTCTCTGTGAGGAGCAGTACGTATTTTCTTGGTTAACAGTGACCACTGTTAACCACTGTTCCACCAAAAGATGTCATTTTCCAGTTCTCCTGAGGCCACAGCTCTTGATTTTAACATAGTTGGATTTATGTTGTGTCTTTTCATATAGATATTTGCTGTCACTTTTTTAAGAAGTCCTATTCTATCCTAGGTCGTGAATGTGTGTTTCTATATTGTCTTTGAAAATATTATTTTTATGATGGAATTTTAATATACTAAGCATTAATAATGACATACATTTAAGGCTAATTTTAGTTTCTCCATGTGGATTCTGAATTGACCCAATGTCACTCATTATGTAGACCATATCTCCCTACTCACTTACAATCTCAGCTTTGTAATTAATCAAATTTCACTTTGGACTTTGTCCCTTTTAGGGCTCTTTATTTTTCCATCCCTTTGCTGAGCCCTGTCCTAAGAGCACACTACCCTAATTAATAAAAGATGACACATTAACTCTTGTTGTAGATTAAAAGAGATCCCCTTTTTTTCTTATTCTAAGTCCTTCAAACTTCCATGTGAATTTTTTTTTAAAGATTTTATTTATTTATTTGACAGACAGAGACCACAAGTAGGCAGAGAGGCAGGCAGAGAGAGAGGAGGAAGCAGGCTCCCTGAAGAGCAGAGAGCCCGATGCGGGGCTTGATCCCAAGAGTCCTGGGATCATAACCCGAGCCGAAGGCAGAGGCTTTAACCCACGGAGCCACCCAGGCGCCCCTTCCATGTGAATTTTAATATGTTTATAAAAGTATATAAAATTATACACACATGCATCTTATAAGATTTTTATTGGAATTACATTGAATCTATAGATTTATTGAGTTAATAGTCGCATTTTTAGTGTGTATATATACACATAATAGTCAGGGTCCTTCAGAGAAACCAATAGGGTCAGTGTATGTGTATGTGTGTGTGCGTGTGTGTGTGTGTGTGTGTGTGTGTGTGTGTGTGCTGTGTGGAGAGAGAGAGAGAGAGAAAAGAGATATTTAAGTAATTGGCTCATGCAGTTGTTGGCTGCCAAGTTCAAATTCTACAGGGTGGGCCAATAGGCTGGAAACCCAGGCGAGAGTTAGTGTTGCAACTCTAGTAGAAAGGCCTATGGCAGACAAAATTCCCCTTCCTCAAGGGAGGTCTCTTTTTCTTAAGAATGATGCCCATATGTGTTATGGATGATCATCTGATTTACTCAAATCCCACTGACTTAATATTAATCTCACCTAAAAAACATCTTCCTAACAACATCTAGACAAGTTTGACCAAATCTCCTATATCAAATATTACTCAAAGTGGGAGTTGTTTTTGGTGGGTTTTTGTTTGCTTGTTTGTTTGTTTCTATTTTCTTTGTTTGAGTTTCCTGATTGAATTCTTTGTGTGCCCAAACAGAATTTTTACAAAATATTCAAGGGCACCCTTGCATTCTGGTTCTTCTGTTTGTTTCAGTGCGTCAGTTGTTCTATTCAGCAACTGAAACTGACCTAGAAAGATGGATCCAAAGGAAAGAGATGACCCAATTTTTGTTTTTGTTTTTGTTTTGTTTTGTTTGTTTGCTTGTTTGTTTTTCTTCCCAAGGTAGGATCCATAGTCTGCTCATTTCCCCAATCATTCCAATCTTAACTTCAAAGTCTTCCTGATGTGGTTAGGGCTAGCTGTTACAATCTTAGGCCAGAACCTACAGTTTAAAATTTGGCACTATGTTGGATAGAGTAGAGTTTGTTAAAACTAGAATTCAGCTATCTATCAGGTTGTATATTTCCCTAAGTCCATTCCATTTGGGATCTCCAACTTGTATATGTCCCCAAATTTTGTTGCCTCAATGAAAGTTTTTTTTTTCCATTAGTGGACATGTCCAAGGATTAAATGACATATTTGCTGTCACCATTCACCATTCATGTAGCTTCTCACAGAGATCTCTGTCTTAGTTTTTGTCTATTCTCTCTGGGAAAGATCTCTGCACCATAAAACTATATTTTTCTTCCAATTACTCTTTGAAAATACATATTTTCTATTTTCCTTGTGAAAAAAGCTGCCTGCAAAGCTCTCCATCTGGCACTTCATTTGAGCAGGCTGTCAGCCTTGACCCAGTCCATGAAGTTCACTGGAAGCAGCTTGTGGCATAAACTTGCTGTAGATGAAGACAAGCCACCTCAAGGCCTTGCCCTCTTCCTGTTCTCACTCCCAGCAGCCAGAGCCTTTCCAGCTTCTCTCAAGATGGCTCTTTTTCCCAGAACCGCACGCTCATTCTGACATACCTGGACAAACGAGCCTGTTTCCCAGGTCCGTCAAGGGCTGGGTTCAAACCCCAAGAGTGTAACCCCTTCCCCAGATATGAAAGCAACTCATTGGTTCTTGTATTAATTCCCACACTCACCCCCCTCATTCTCATGGTCACTCATTTGTGCATGGTCAGTGCCTACGAGCAATGGTGGTCCCTTCCATACACTTGAGCCCCTCTTGCAGAGACACGTTACTGTAAACTTTCCTGCTCTTAAAAAAATTATATATACATAGGACTTGCAGGAAAATGATACCATGTCCCTTTCTTCTCTGCTCCTGCCTTCAAAGCACTAAACATTGGAGATTTTGAGAATTCTCCCTTAGGTATATTATGGTTATTCAGCTGCAGAGTAGGTGTCCAGGCATCTAACCAGAACCACCGACAACTAGGAATAATTAGGTATCCTCCCGTTGACTCCATTCTGGATGGGCTTGACCTGACAGATGAAGTCATTCTCATTTCATGGAATACTGATGCTGTTCTGGGTGCTAAGCCAGCCCAGACATAAGAACGAAAGAGACAGTTTTCTGGACAGATAGGCAACCTGGCACATGATGTCTGTGGCAAGTATTTTCCTCATGGAACATGGCCAGTCAGCTCTTCCTCTTATTCCTCTCAGGGTGTGTATGGGGGTTGGGCTGTGGGAGGGTTTCAGGTGTTTTAATTTCACTAAGCATTCAAAAGTCTTGGGTACTGGAATATTTATCTCTTTTTCCTGATTTCATGCCAACTAACCTACTGATTGCTGAGAATCAACCAATAAGTAAATAAACATTGGCAGAGATGAACATAGATTGGCTGCATTTACCTTCACCAATCTAGAGAAGACTGCTATGTGTTATCTAACTCACAAATATGTGATTATATTCTTACTATTTTAATCTGTTTGCTTTGTGACCTGGATGGGATGATCAACATTTATGTGTCTCTTGCCAAAAAGTACAATGGCATGTTTGGATTCATGATCTCAATTCATAGTCGTTTATAATTTATTCCTGCATGCTGCGTTATGGAGCTGATCACTTCTAGGAACCCGAATGCCAGGACTGGAGAAGATATAATGGAACTCTATCTATACCCATTTAGAAATGAAGGATTTTACCTCTAGGAGGGATGTTTTCAAAAAGGGAAGTGTGGTGGCTTTTCACTACTCTCTTATTTCAAATGTTAGGCATGCTTATTAAAAAACACAATCTTTAAAAAAGAAAATTAAAATAACCGTATTCTCAGTACTAAATATTATCTCTTTTAATGTTCTGCCAGAAATTTTCACCCTTTAATTTATTATTTTCCTCCTTCTCCCATCTCCGTTGCCCCAAACAGATTCGTGCGCACATGGTAGTTCGTCTGTCTGTGATTTATAAGCAATCATTTTCTCAAACTTAGTAACTTAATGGGCCAGGAATAGCAAGACCACCTTGAACAGGAACAAAGACAGATTTCTTCGTATCACATATTAAGAAATACAATAGAGTGACAATAACTAAGACCATGGACTACTGGCATGGAGGAAGACAAACAGGCTAATTAGAGTCAAGAGACAGGCCTGTGTATACATGGTTACTTGATTTATAAAAAAATGCTACTATGTCAGTGAGTGGGGACAAAGATATCCTGCTCAACAGATGGTCTTGAAACTATTGTGTATCCACTCTAGATATCTCAAAGTGCAAAAATTAATTTTAGATCCTAGTCATAAATGTGAAAGCTCAAATTACGATCTATAAGAAGATAAATTTAAGGTCAACAATAGCTTCTTAAACAGAATGCAAAAATACCTGAAAGAAAAAAAAAATTAACTTCATTAAAATTTAAAAATAAAAAATTTAAATAAAAAAATATCAATCAGAAGACACTTCTGGGTGCCTGAGAAATCATTTATTATACCAGTTGTCCCCAGGGTGTGGTCTGCTGACCCATTGGGATTCTCACGACACTCTGGGATGTTTGCAAAGTCAAAACTATCTTCAGAATAATTAAGACAATATTTGCCTTTTTCATATGTTGGCACATTAAAATTGCAAAAGCTGTGGTGAGTCTTTTGTTTCAGTTATTCCATAAGAAGACATTAACTACTGACAGGACCAAAGATAAAACTGACATTCAAAGTATAAAACCCAGGGTGCCTGGGTGGCTCAGTGGGTTAAGCCTCTGCCTTCAGCTCAGGTCATGATTTCAGGGTCCTGGGATCGAGCCCCGCATCAGGCTCTCTGCTCAGAGGGGAGCCTGCTTCCTCCCCTCTCTCTGCCTGCCTCTCTGCCTACTTGTGATCTCTCTCTCTGTCAAATAAATAAAATCTTCAAAAAACAACAGCAAAAACAAATTATAAAACCCCCACTGATAGCAATGGTTCTTTGATAACAATATCTGACCGAATAGCTACAACATAAATAGTTAAATAGAAGTTCAAAAGTGACTGAGTCCAAAAGTGACATAGTCCAAAAGGCAAAGCAAATTTGTAACATAAGTGGATCCAGAAACTTTGTTTCCTGACCTCAAAATATACAAAGAATACACTTTCAGTTTCTGAAATATATACTTTTTCTTTCTTTCTTTCTTTCTTTTTTTTTTTTTACTAACATTGTACTTACTAATACGATCTTATTTCAGAAATAGTTGCATATAGGCGCTATGAATGGTAAAATCCAATGATACCTGTCAGTTAAGGAGACACAGTAAGTCTTTTACATACTCTGTTGAAGTGCTCAGTGCTTCTGAATTAGAATTTCCACAAATTGTGTAATCTCAAGACAAGTCACTTAATCATTCTGTTTGTCTTTTCCTTCCACAGAACTGGTGGATATTTATGGACTCTAACACATAACACCATGGAAAGATTCAACAAAATAAAACCTGTAGAACACATAAAATAGTATTTATACATTGTGGGCAATGGATTATTAGCTACTTAAAGTTTATTATATTATTCCTTTGCATTACTTTGCAAATTCAATAGATGTCACCACCTCATGTAACCTCTGTGTTATGTATGCAGATGTTAATAAATTTGCATGGATGAATATGTTTTATTCCTTAGTTGGATTTTCTACCATAGTATGAGGGGCACTAGGAAGCATCAGGTTGCACCTTTTTACAAACTTCAGACCTAGTGACTTAAGCTTCTCTTGTGGGGTGAGTTAGGATTCAGATTCTGTGGCTCCCAGAGTAAGGTCCATGTTTCTACAATTCTGTCATATTCTCAACTGATACTGATACTAACCCTTTTCCCTTATTCCTCTATTCAATAGCTAATGTATGACTGTGATAGTTATTCCTTCAGACTAATTATTGTCTTGTCTTTATAATTTGCCTTTTTAAAATAGCTCTGTTGCAAAGAAAGTTTATGGAAATGTGTATTCCCTACATCACACAACAAGGTTAAAAGTGAGTAGATGAGCAAACTTGGGAAAGAAAATATTAAGGTTTGAAAAAGAAGGATGAAATTATCTGTAAGTTTAGTATCCAAAATAGCTTACAGAAATTTACACATCGTTTCTTAGAAACCAGTGACAGAGCTAATGGGCTTAGCTACGTAATTACTTGCAAGCTCATAAGCTATCATAAGAGAATATTCAGACTGGAAATGAGTAACTTTTTTTGTTTGTTTGTTTTCACTGAAATCCAAATGAAAATGCTCTTATGAGTTCATATCAAGAAGAAACTTAGTGGTTTTTAAACAATGTTGTCAATAACATCTTTTATCTTTACTTGGAGAAAGCTAAAGCATATTCTACCATTTTTTTCCTAGAAGTTCCCTCTTTGTGAACTGATGGGAAAATGCCAAGGCATACCTTGACACATGTCGATGTAATGTGATCCAAGTATGAAATTCTCTGGCAAAGTATCTTGATATAATATATCCTATGGGACACACACACACACACACATATATATATACAGATATAATCTGCTATTGGTTCTGTTTCTCCAGAGAATTCTAATATACCTTCCCACTGGAAGACTTAAATCCAAATTGGTAGGTACCTGTCTACCTATTGTTTCATGTGATTATGGACACTGCAGTGTCCACATCTGCAGTGTGGGCCTATAGACTGGAGACCCAGGAGAGTTGTTGGTACACATGAAGTCTGAAGACAGTCTGATGGAGAATTTCCTCTTACTTGATGAAGGTGAATCTTTGTTCTATTCAGGCCTTTAGCTGGTTGGATGAGGCTCACCTGCATGGAAGATAATCTTCTGTCTCCAACAATTAAAATGTTAATCTCATCCAAGAACACCCTCATGGAAACATCCAAAATAATGTGACCAGATGTCTGGGTACCCTGTGGCCCAGATGATCTGATACATAAAATTAACCATCACAGAAGAGAAAAAGAGCAAAATGGCACATCTGCTGATTCTTAAACCTTCCTAGAGACCTTGTCAAGGATGAGCCCACCCCTTAACCTTGCTGGCCAGAACTCCACCATAATTCCAGACTACAGAACTCCTGCAACACCTGGCTTAACAGGGCCTTAGGACACTGACTATTTTAGCTGCTCTTCTTGCCATTTAAAACCTGGGATAAAATTGGAATTTTGGAATTCTTGCCAATAAAACCTGGAATCTTTTATGAAGGGAGGAAGAGAGAATAGATAGTGGGGTGGGCAATTAGCAGGATCTGACCCACTAAGTAATCCACGGGTCATTAGTCTATAAAAGAACAGAGGGTTGATATAGTCTATAAATCAGATACATAGAAAATAAATATTCTCCTGATTTCTCCAAGTAGTGACTCAAAGAGTCACAATTTAAACCAATTTGGTTAAAATGTCAACATTAGATAAAGGTCAGGTGGGATGAAAATGTAATAAGGTAGGCGGGCTTTATTTCCATATAAATCTACTTCATTTTGGGATGACCAGCAGCTACTATTCAGGACGGGGGGAACTTGAAAGGGCAATTGTAATGTTGTAATTACCATGTCTGACAAATACATAGGACTTGTGCCATTAATTAAATTTTACTTGCTTTTCATCACACAATCCAGACTGGGTTGTAAAATTCCCTTTCCTGTATATATAGACATTGTTATTTTTTTTACAAAATTATGTATACATCATATAAATTCATAAATATATCTTTGCTTACTAATTAAAAGTATGGATATCATCCCAATAAGAAAATTATATTTTGTTTTTCAGATAAAATATTCTAAAATATCTCATACAGAATAATTATTTCCAGTTTTAACAATTCAGTCCAAATTCATAAAATTCATTTTTTACACTAATAGAGGGATCCAAAGTCTTGAGCCTCTGATGCAATGTCACTAAATAACAATCAACATTTATTTTATGAAATATCACAAGTGTGGCAAAGACTTGGGGAAGTGAGGTTGAAAGTAGGGATGATATATCCTGAAATTTACTGAAAGGATTTCATATGCTCTCTCACACCAAATATGAGTAGTAAAGACTCTCATTTAAACTTACATTCTTCATTGATATCAAATATATAAATATGATATATTTTGACAAATATTGATGTTCCAATCTTCATTACACACCAAACACTCATAATCAAAAATATAGTGCCAAGTAAACTGTTTTGTTGTGTTTTTTTTCTTTTATCTCCACATGTCATCCTAAGTATAAATATTTACAAACTTCTCTTCCTTCTATTTCCATTGCATAATTGAGGCACAACATGCTATGACTGCCATAAAATCCAAAGGTGAACTTACTTAGTGAGTTCTAGGCATTTAAATAGATGATTTGGAGATGCTGGATTTCCATCTAAATCTAAGTGTCCCATCTAAATGTTTTATAAATATATCTGTATATTTCAGTTGAAGATCTAAATTTTTTAACATCTAAATATTAAACATTTAAATATCTAAATATTTTAATAGTAATGTTTTGCATCATGCTTATTATTTAAATAATTAAATATTTGCATAAAGTTTCACAGAGAAACAAGCCTTACAGTGTGAAATTATTGACCAATGATTTTCTTCTATTTAGACTTTGCTTAAAGTACGATGGATAAAGAGGTGGTATATTTTGTTTCTCATTTTATTTGACAGGAACCTAATCATACTACCATTTCTAGAATTGTGTAGAGTTTAAATCAACTTGAACATCAAAGTTCAAAGAGAAAATTTAGGGAAACCTCTAATGTTGGCCCCCCCATGACTGTTTCCCCCACAAAGCAGTCACAGCTCATTTCACGTCTTTACTTAAAGCCTTCTGATGGCATTCTTACTAAACTTCAAATAAAATCCAAAGTACACCTCCTGTCTTTCCAGACACTGGTGCATCCGGTTTTCGACTACTCTCCAAATTAATCCCTACCACTCTTTCCCTTATTCTGTATGCCCCAGACATGCTGGACCACCTTTCTTCTCCAGGGACACCACATTCTTCCCTCCTCAGAGCCCTTGTGGTTGCTGCTCTTTCTCACTGCAATTACATTCCCAGTCCTTAGCAGAACGGGCTCCTACTCATCGTTTAGATTCTAGCTTGTGTGTTCTGCTCCTAACCAGGATCCTCCCACAAACTGATTTAGAATTCCACACTCCCATTCATTTATTCTCATTAACACCACACAACACAAAAGTATCAAAATTATAATTTCCTACTATTTATTATTTTTAATTATCTCTTTCCTCTCTCCTCCCTCTACAAACTATAGACTCTCATACTTACCTCTCCAGAGCTATATTCTTGGTGCTTAGATAGAAGGATGCCTTCCAGAATAGACATTCCAAAGTATTTGCAGATTAGCTGAGAAAAATATAAATTTTAACAGAGCTTTGATAGGTAAGATTCATTTGCAGTTAAAAACAAATATTGTCTCATAAAAATGGAGCCTTGAAAGTGTCATTATCCTAGTAGTAAGGACATTATTTTGTAATTTTGTAAAGAAATAGAATTAATACTTTAAGCCATTTCTTCAGATGCAGTGATAAAATTCATTCAGTGTAAGAGAAACAATCATAAAGTCTGAGATCACCTAACTCCATTTATTTCAGTTTGGATAATTTAAATTCATTATGCTAAGGAAGTCTGAGTCAAAACGTTATTAGAGCAGTGTACTGAATTTCTCATCTGTTAAACCAATAGAAATAAACAGGTTTAGATAGGAGGGTTGAAATCTCTATGCCTGATCCCTCTCCCCCCCAAAAAAAATCCAATGCCAAATGATATGATTAAAATTGAATAGCCTACTCATGTAGAGGAAATCTTTGGGGATATATTTGCTTTTGGTACCCTATGAACTATAGTACCTGTTTGTGAAGAGGTCAATATCAGAGGCAGGACTCTACCTCTGTCTCACTCCGAAAGATGGAGTGAGACAGAGGTAGAGGGCATTAGGGTCTGATGAGACTCACCTCAGAAAACAAGGAACCTTGTGCTGTACAAGTCCATCAACTACAACCCAGTGTGTGATCAAAATGAATATAGATGAAGTGTTCAAATGTCAGGCAAATCTATCCTCCATGCAACTTTAATTTGTCATTACATGGGAACCTTTAGAATTGTCCAAACGCTTTCCAACAGCAAATATTGAACTGTACTAAGTTGCTGGAGGTCAATGAGAAATTTTGGCTTTTTTGGAAAAAAAACATGAAAGTGGATGTACTAATTTGTACCTATTTACTGCGAGAAAAACAGATGGATCTGAGTAACTAAATGTTGCTCTCACGGCTTGAATAGAGTCTTTCCACTGATGGCACAGCTGAGGCAGATGTAGCCTCAACCCCTCAAGAAATCCAACAGGCTAAAAGTGACTTGCATGTTCTCTACTATTATAAATATGGAAGAAAGACAGACATGATTTGTTTTTCATAGGCAAGACTACAAAATAGATTCCCTGCCTTTCTTGAGAATATTTAAATTCTCCAGTGTATAGCAATCACCTGGTGAGATAAGATTTCGTTATGACTCATCATCAAAGCAACTTAGGTGATGATATTGGTGATGTCATGGAGAAAGCCAAAGGATATGTGAGGGCCACTATAGCACGTATTACTGGGTGAGGCTGATTTATTCCGTCAGATAAAATACAGGGCTAAGCTAATTTGTTAAATTCTTGGGAAGCATTCTATGGATAGCATGATATAAATTATTGTCTTTGTTAAACCCTATCAATGAGAAAAAGTGCAATGTCTTGTGAGGCTATCTGGGTTTTGAAGGACACATGTACCTCACCTGGGGTTTTGTTTTGTTTTTTGTTTTAGCTATTGTTCATCACATGACCAGAAATAAATGTAAATTTACATGGGGTCCAGTATAAAAAAAAAAATTCTTTTAAAGATCTTATTTATTTATTTGACATAGATCACAAGTATACAGGAAGGCAGAGAGAGAGGAAGGGAAGCAAGGCTCCCCACTGAGCAGAGAGTCCGATGTGGGGCTCGATCCCAGGACCCTGAGATCATGACCTGAGCCGAAATCAGAGGCTTAACTCACTGAGCCACCCAGATGCCCCCAGTATAAAAATTTTTGCCTGTAGCCCAGGCAATACTGTTAAGAACTGTAATTTCCATAAGAGCAAATAACGGAAAGTGTCTTTTCTTATACTTATTTGCCCTTCGCATATCTTCTCTCATGAAAGGTTTGCTCACATCTTTAGGTCATTTATTAATTAGTCTGTTTGTTTCTTATTATTGAGATTTATGTATTCTGAATTTAAGTCCTTTATCAGATATGTGGTTTTCAAAAGGTTTCTCCCTGTAGAAAGAAGGCTTCTATTTCTAAATTCTTACCAGGGTTTTGTGAAGAGCAAATGTTTTCACTTTGATGAACCCCAATTTAATAATTCGGTCTTTTAAGATTCTCGATTTTGCTCTTACATGCTCTGCTTTTCCTGTCTGAATTTAGGAAAGGGTAGGGTGAGGGTGTTTGTTTGTTCAGGCTGATGGGCTGATGACTGAATTCTTCCCTCTGTTAGTCATAGAAAAGCTTTTGCAGCACAGAGAGACTTAGCAAGGTTTTCTGAGGGCAGAGCTTCTTGCTAAATTATACTTGAAACATTTTTCATGTCTCTTGAACTTTTCTCTTTCTCACCTTTTCCATCCCATTCCTATTTTCTTAGCCATATAATATCTGCCAAAATGACTTTTTAAAGTGGAGCATCTGAACGTTCTTGGGAGAAAATTTCTCAAATGTATCTGAGAAGCAGCAAGGGTCTCTCTGGCTTCTCAGAAAAACTAGTGATTCTCACAGCATAAATAAACTGTATCCTTTTCTATTTTCATAAACATAACACAAGATTCTAGTAAGCAAATTCTTCCATTCTTGTCTGTGAATTATCTACTGTGATTTAAACTCAAGAGAGCCCACTCCCTTTCCAACCCTGATTAAGTCTACTGAGGGAGAACAAGTGCTGAACATAATTCAGCACTGAT
The DNA here is from genome assembly GCF_022355385.1 of Mustela nigripes. Taxonomy (NCBI): domain Eukaryota; kingdom Metazoa; phylum Chordata; class Mammalia; order Carnivora; family Mustelidae; genus Mustela; species Mustela nigripes. Next base: position 86,571,179 of record NC_081564.1, on the reverse strand, counting down.
CCTCTTGCTGTGTTTGCACTGATGGGTTGGAACTGGTTTGTTCTCACAAGGGCTTCTGCCTCCACAGGCATGATGTAAAGTTAACTTAGCTGATCAAGTGGTGTAAGGCTTTCAGTGTTTGATAGAACAGTTATCTGCTCACTTCAGTTAACTGTGATTACCCAGCAATGCTAAGGCAATTGGTTAGAATTTTGGTTTTACTCTCTAAAAATACAGATATAGATACATATGTACAGAGGTGTATATATAAAGTCACTTATAAATTATATTTTGTGCATGCAAATACAATTCTAAATCTGTTACATAATGAATCTATTTAAAGTCATGTGAGAGCATTATCTTTGTATCCTTCTAATTCCTTTTCTTAGAGGCCACCTTGTTTAAATCCTAAATGAATTCCAAAAACCAAAAATGTAGAAAACAGTTCTACCAAGAAGCATACATCTGCAGGTTTTGTGTGGACTGTTACTTGGTTATCAATTCAACTGAGTATCAGTTCAAATGCATTTGATAAATATATAGCAAATATGTTACATACAGTGACATATGTAACTTAAGAAATTTTAACATTTGCAAGTATATTCCCTCATTTAGTATGTAGCCTTGTTGTTGATGGTTTCCTTTGCTGTGCACAAGCCTTTTATTTTGGTGTAGTCCCAATGTTTAATTTTGTTTTTATTTCCTTTGCCTGAGGAGATATAGCTAGACGGATGTTTCTACCACTGATATCAAGGAAATTTCTGCCTATGTTTTCTTCTAAGAGTTTTATGTCTCACATTTCGGTTTTTAATCCATCCTGAGTTTATTTTTGTGTGTAGTGTAAGAAAGTGGTCCTGCTTCATTCTTTTGCATGGAGCTGTCCACTTTTCCCAGCATTGTTTACTGAAGTGAGGCTTTCCCATTGTATATTTTTGACTCATTTGTAGAAAACAGTATGGAAGTTCCTCAAAAATTTAAAAGTGTAATTAGCATATGATCTAGTAATTTCACTACAAAGTATTTACCTAAAAATATGAAAACAGCACGGAAATTCCTCAAAAAATTAAAAATGGAATCACCACATGATCTAGTAATTTCACTACTAAGTATTTACCTAAAGAAAATGAAAGCAGTAATGAAAGATATATATGAAATATGTATACTGCAGCTTTATTTACAGTAGTCAAAATACGGAAGCAACCCAAGTGTCTATCGATAGATAAATGAATAAGGAAG